>NW_028155497.1:117500-130000 GCF_963514095.1 Eutrigla gurnardus
TCCCTATATTGGCATGTGCCATGTGTCAGACACTTAGGGTTAGGATGAGAGGTTCCTGGTAGGGTTATATATAGTAAGTGGGCCGTGTTGGGTGTCCACGTGTAGGTCTGGCCGAGACGAGTCCATAGACATCTGAACCATCCCCGTGGCACGTACCGTTGGCGAGATACCGCGAGATGTCGTTCCCCCATAGACTCCCATGTTAAATGGATGTCGGCCTTGAAAAGTTCCTAAGTGTTTTGTCGTTGTATGGAAAGGGGACATCCCAGAGACCACTTAGGAGCATGAATCAGGCAATTTTATTTTCTTGTAAAACGCGGACCGGAAGTGGCCGTATCTCGGCCCAGGAAGGTCCCGCGGACCTCATGTTGGGTGTCTAAGTGAAGGTCTGGCCGAGACGAGTCCATAGATGTCTGAACCATCTCCGTGGCACGTACCGTTGGCGAGATACCGCGAGATGTCGCTCCCCCATAGACTCCCATGTTAAATGGATGTCCCCCCTTGAAAAACGACCAAGTGTTTTGGAATAACGTGTCTCCAGAACATGCATAGGAGCACGTTTCAGGCCATTTGGAGTCGAATGGTCCCTATATTGGCATGTGCCATGTGTCAGACACTTAGGGTTAGGATGAGAGGTTCCTGGTAGGGTTATATATAGTAAGTGGGCCGTGTTGGGTGTCCACGTGTAGGTCTGGCCGAGACGAGTCCATAGACATCTGAACCATCCCCGTGGCACGTACCGTTGGCGAGATACCGCGAGATGTCGTTCCCCCATAGACTCCCATGTTAAATGGATGTCGGCCTTGAAAAGTTCCTAAGTGTTTTGTCGTTGTATGGAAAGGGGACATCCCAGAGACCACTTAGGAGCATGAATCAGGCAATTTTATTTTCTTGTAAAACGCGGACCGGAAGTGGCCGTATCTCGGCCCAGGAAGGTCCCGCGGACCTCATGTTGGGTGTCTAAGTGAAGGTCTGGCCGAGACGAGTCCATAGATGTCTGAACCATCTCCGTGGCACGTACCGTTGGCGAGATACCGCGAGATGTCGCTCCCCCATAGACTCCCATGTTAAATGGATGTCCCCCCTTGAAAAACGACCAAGTGTTTTGGAATAACGTGTCTCCAGAACATGCATAGGAGCACGTTTCAGGCCATTTGGAGTCGAATGGTCCCTATATTGGCATGTGCCATGTGTCAGACACTTGGTGATATTTTGGGTTTGGGTTGGGGTTGGGTTGGGTCTTGGGTTTGTGTTGGTGTTAGGGTTTTGGGTTGTATTTTGGGTTTAGTTTTGGGTCAGGTAGTTAGGGTTAAGATGAGAGGTTCCTGGTAGGGTTATATATAGTAAGTGGGCCGTGTTGGGTGTCCACGTGTAGGTCTGGCCGAGACGAGTCCATAGACATCTGAACCATCCCCGTGGCACGTACCGTTGGCGAGATACCGCGAGATGTCGTTCCCCCATAGACTCCCATGTTAAATGGATGTCGGCCTTGAAAAGTTCCTAAGTGTTTTGTCGTTGTATGGAAAGGGGACATCCCAGAGACCACTTAGGAGCATGAATCAGGCAATTTTATTTTCTTGTAAAACGCGGACCGGAAGTGGCCGTGTCTCGGCCGGGGAGGGTCCGCGGACCTCATGTTGGGTGTCCACGTGAAGGTCTGGCCGAGACGAGTCCATAGATGTCTGAACCATCCCCGTGGCACGTACCGTTGGCGAGATACCGCGAGATGTCGTTCCCCCATAGACTCCCATGTTAAATGGATGTCGGCCTTGAAAAGTTACTAAGTGTTTTGTCGTTCTATGGAAAGACGACATCCCAGAGACCACTTAGGAGCATGAATCAGGCCATTTTATTTTCTTGGAAAACGCGGACCGGAAGTGGCCCGTATCTCGGCCTTGGAAGGTCCGCGAGCCTCATGTTTGGTGTCCACGTGTAGGTCTGGTCGAGACGAGTCCATAGGCGAGATATCGCTAGATGTCGCACCCATGCAGCTGTCAATGAGAAAACGAGTGAATCAAGGGATGATAAGTTCCTAACTTTGGACAGGAAGGTGCTAGACTCATGAAACCAACGTGTGTGGATAGCTGAGGACCTAAGCTTTCCGACGATACCAGGTCTGACGCTACTTTCTCAAGATAAGGGGGCGTGGCCTCGAAAGAAGGCTAAATCGGCTGTATCTCAAGAACGGTAAGTCAGAAAAATACGAGACACACACCAGCGTGTTCAGCGTGGTCGAATTATGGGGAAAGACGTCGGGTCCGACAGTGTCCGACCTTCCCTTCAACCTTCCCTCTGCAAGTTCATATCTCTGGCTAGGAATGTGCTAGAGACGTGAGGCCACGTTCTACGGACAGCTACGGACCTCAGCTATCCAGAAACCGGACCGGACCGCAATTCGCCATATCTCGGCCCAGGACGGTCCGCGAACCTCATGTTTGCGCTCGGATTGGTTTTTCGGCCAAAGCTTCGCCCCCTTTTGACGCAGGGAGTCGGGCCCGGTATCGATCGACGCGGCTCGACGAGAGGAAAAAGAATTGTCAAGGCCCGTGTCTGTACGATACTCCCATCGGAAGTTATTCAACAAAAACCTATTCGCGGGTGGTTTTTCGGCTCTTGCCTCGCCCCACTTTGACGCAGGGAGTCGGGGCCGGCACCAATCGACGCGGCTCGACGAGAGGAAAAAGAATTGTCAAGGCCCGTGTCTGTAGGATACTCCCATCGGAAGTTATTCAACAAAAACCTATTCGCGGGTGGTTTTTCGGCTCTTGCCTCGCCCCACTTTGACGCAGGGAGTCGGGGCCGGCACCAATCGACGCGGCTCGACGAGAGGAAAACGAATTGTCAAGGCCCGTGTCTGTAGGATACTCCCATCGGAAGTTATTCAACAAAAACCTATTTCGGTTTTTGTTTTTCGGACCTAGAGGCTCGTGCGTGGTACCAATCGACGCGGCTCGACGAGACGAACAAGGAATGGCCTCACACGTGTCTCTAGCACATTCCTGTGAGGAGATATAAGCGTTTAAAGATATAATCACACATGAAAGACAGTTAACTTATTTTTCTCGCATTTTTTTCTCGAAAAAAACAGAAAATAGACTTTCATCTCTCATTTCGGCTCTGAACCACCTAGAGACTAGCTGTTTGTTTCTCTGCTCCCCATTTTGCATCCTGCATCCAACAATGACTGAGTTAATGGAGATAGCGGAGGACAATGCCCGTCATTTCATTGACGGCGTGGCTGGGGAAGGGGGGGACATGGAGAAGTTCCTAGAAAACCAGGAACTTCGCTTCCCCCTCTTCCCAGCCAGGATTGACTGGGATGATGGGCTGATGGAGGTCACCACTGATGTCGATGGGTTGGTGGTTGAGTTGGCCCAGCTGAGTGGCCTGAAGCTGAGGCTGAATTACCTCACCCTCCCTCCAGTGACTGTGCTCATCACCAGGCCACATTACCACCAGCTCAAAAAGCATGTGGACTGGCGGGGCAAGTCTAACAAGTTCAGGGAGGCGTTCCAGAGGTGCCGCGGCGTCTGCCTGGGACACCTCGACGGCGGCTACCTCTTGAACGCCACTCTGATCCCCACAAAAGAGGACAAATTGCTGCTGTTCGACTCAGAGGTTGTCCTGGCCCTATGCATGCGTCATTTTAATGACGTACGACGTAAGTTCTCTGAGGCTCTTCTAAAGCTTGGCCCGGTGGACATGTCCCGCCCCACCCTGCAGAAAAACCACCTGAGCAACCCGTCCAGCTTCAACATCCTCAAGGACGACCAAGATTTCATCCTTGGCTTGCTGGACAGGGTGCTCAGGGAGGTGTCAGTGGACGGGGTGGGACTAATGCTCACCGTGTCCAAGTTTGGTCAGAAGAGCCCCAGCGCATTAAAGGTCAGGGCAATCACTGATGTCCAAAATGTCCTGGGTGTGTCTGTGCATTTTGCTGCCAACGTCAGGGCACGGTCCCCCAACCTTCACGTGATGTGGTCCAGGAGTGCCCTGGCCACCAACGTGGGGGGAGGGGGTACCTTTTACCCTGCTTTGAGTTGTGCTGAGGCTGCCAACTACCAGAGCGCCATAGACGGCAAGCGAGCTGACGGTGGTGCTTCCGACCGGTGGAAGACGGTTGTTCGTGGGGGGTCGGTGAGGACTGGGCAACTTAACTTTGTCCAGGCCTACACTGACTCCCCACATACCCACATCACCATGAGGTGGAAGCATCCCGTCAGCGGGTCTGTGAGCACACTTGGCGTGCTCCACAAGGACACAAACCAGGCCCTTGTGACTCGGGCCAGGGAGTACATCGGCCTGGTTCGTGACCTGCATGCCAAGTGTGTCTCCACCCTCACCTGTCGTCTAGAGGTTGTCCACCTCTTTAGGCAGCCCAGCATACCCCCCGTTGTCAAGGCCAATGAGGTGCTCCATGTTGACGCCCTGATGGCACTGATGTATGTCGAGCCCATGGTCGTCCCCTTCCTGGACCAGCCGGACGGCCATGGGTTCGTCCGCGTCGTCAGGGACAGCATTGGACACCTCCTTGGCATCCTGGAGGGCCATTTCAGGGCCTCCAGGGGACGTGGGGGGTTCAAGGCTGCGTGGCAGTCGTTCCAGGCGGAGTGCGCGCTGGAGGAGATAGTGTACGGCCACACACTAGCTCCTTCAGACGCGCAGCTATCCAAAGTCCTAGGGACCTCCGCCAATAAGGAAAAAAGCCTGACGAACTCGCGGGGGTTCCTAGGACTTTGCCCCTGGAACGCTGCCACCGCCGAGGTGACTCCCCCCCCGTTGCAGCACTGGACGGGCGACAGGCGCAACGTGGAGCGGATCTTCCGGCTCTTCCCCCTGTCGGAGTGCCTCGGGGCCTCCGACACAGACATCGGGGAGTGTTTGTGGGATGTGCTCCTCAAAGACCTGAGAGAGGACAGGCACTATGTCACTCTCTCAGGTCTTTGCAAGAAGGAAACACCCGACTGGGGCAAGGTGGTGGGTTCCTGCCAGCTCGACAGCCTCTTGGGGAAAGTGGTGGAGAAGAACACCTGCCCTTTCCCCAAGGTCTTTGACAGGGCTAAGGCCTTGGTCACTGAAGCAGGCAGGGACCCACTGACTTGCCTCAAGCTCGCCTTCACGACCCTCAAGATCTTGTGGTTCCCCTCTGTCCGGGTCTGGCAGACCAAGAACCCACGTGCTGTATGGGATAAAAAATCTTACGAGCAGGTGCTGGGAGTGGGTCAGCTTGCGTCAGCGGTGGCACGTCTGGGCAACATCCAGCATTTTGTCCTGGATGAGATGGAACGCCAGAGCCTGATCTTCTCCTTGAGGATTGAGAGACTTAGGGAGGTGGAACTGCCATGGCTCGAGAAGAGTGAGCGCCGCCTCCCTAAGGACCTCGATCCAAAAGGAAAGGTCAAGGTTCTGACGTTCCTGTCCTCAGTTGCCTTACTGGAAAACGGGCAATACGTTTCCTTTGAGGCCATGAGGACCCTCCGGGACAGCCTGCCGCTGACGCAGGCGAGGATGCAGGAGCTGCTGCTGTTAAGCAAGTACATCCTGCCGAAAGGGACTCCCTTCACTCTGTGGAAGGTGCATGAAACAATCCCCACACGACTGAAGCAGACCCAACCAGCAGCTCCTGCACACCCACTCCCACCAGTCAAGCGCCCCAGGACAGAGGGGGATGAGGAGGAGGAGGAGGACACCCGTGATGTCCAGGAGGTTCCCGAGGAAGAACCGGCTGCTCCCGCAGCGCCTCCCCAGGTGGTCAAGTTCATGCCACTTGACAGGAAGGCACGCTGGACGCCTCAGGAGCTGGCACAGATCACGTCCGACCCCACCCAAGTGGCTAATCAGGCGTACAAGGCCTACCTCAAGTGGTGTGAGGAGAAACAAATACCTGCCCGCTCTTACACAGCGTTTAAAAGGCAGAGGGAGCGCTACCTGAAGAGCTCTGCCAAGTAGTTTTGTCGATTGCCGTTTTTATTTTGATTTTCAAACACACCCACACACCCAAAAAACACACTTATATAAATAGACACACACACTGCATCCACGACATTTATACACATTTATTGGTACATTCTCACACACACATACATAAACACACACTGCATGCACGACACTTACACACTTTTATCTATACATTATTTGTTATTAAAAAAAAAAAAAAAAAACCCTCACATGGACTCTGCCTTGACGTGGCGTGGGGGCTTGAGTGGCCTACAATGGGTCCAGACCAAAGAGTCCAATCGTATCGGTGTAATAAGAAAATGAGTGAATCAAGGGATGATAAGTTCCTAACTTTGGACAGGAAGGTGCTAGACTCATGAAACCAACGTGTGTGGATAGCTGAGGACCTAAGCTTTCCAACGATATAAGGTCCGACGTCACTTTCGAACAGGAAGTGGACTGGATTTTCAAAATAAAGGCTAAGACGGCTGTAACGGGAGAACGGTAAGTGCTAGAGACTTGCAATAAATTTCTCTGAATAGCTGAGGAGCGTAGCTTTCCAACGACACCAAGTCCGACGTCACTTTCGAACAGGAAGTGGACTGGATTTTCAAAATAAAGGCTAAGACGGCTGTAACGGGAGAACGGTAAGTGCTAGAGACTTGCAATAAATTTCTCTGAATAGCTGAGGAGCGTAGCTTTCCAACGACACCAAGTCCGACGTCACTTTCGAACAGAGGATTTTCAAGGTAAGTGAAAAATGTCAGTGATTGTGCAAGATGCTGGACTGTTTGGTTGTGCTTCAGTAGTCTTGTGGACTCTAGGGATTGGGTGTACCTAGCTGGTTTACTGCTGTTTGGTGAGGCAGTAGTAGACCCGTCTGGTACACTCAATCCCTAGAGTCCACAAGACAACCGAGGCACGTAAGCCCCCACGCCACGACAAGGCAAGTCCATGTGGGAGATTATTTTTTTTGATTTTTTTTTTTTATACTTTTTTTTTTTATTTTTATTGTTTTTTAAAGGAACTATATACATGTATGTGCCAATAAAAGTGTTATGGGATTGTGTCCTGTCTTTTCTTGTGGGTGCGGTATGTGTCAATAAAAGTGAGATGAGTGGGTGCAGTGTGTGTGTGTAAGTGTGTGTGTCTGTGTGTGTGTGTGTGTAGAAACATAAAAAAATCCCCCTCACTCCTCTCTGAAGAACCTGTTCAGAAGATCGTAAAACATAAAAAAAATCCCCCTCACTCCTCTCTGTAGAACCTGTTCAGAAGATTGTAAAACATAAAAAAAATCCCCCTCACTCCTCTCTGAAGAACCTGTTCAGAAGATCGTAAAACATAAAAAAAAATCCCCCTCACTCCTCTCTGTAGAACCTGTTCAGAAGATCGTGATAGTCAGGTTGCTCAGGTGAGGAAGGCGGTGTTCTGTCAAGGGCAGGATAATAAGCCTGTTCTACCTCATCCTCTGACTCAGTCGTGGAAGATGGGGTGCTTTCCCTGGCATCCCAATAAAAATTATTCTGCCACCTAAGTGGGAGAGGCAGCGGACTAAGGGGGAGATGCAAAAATCCCCTATCATCATCTGAGGAGTGGGCAGAGAGGGTGTAGGACATTTCAGAGATGGTGAAGGAGATGTGAGAGACGTGGGTGTCAGAGAGGGAGATGGAGCTGTCAGAGATGGAGATGGAGCTGTCAGAGAAGGTGGTGGAGTCATCATTATCATTGTCATCATCAGCGTCGTCATCATCGTCATCATCAGGAGAGGGTGGGTCAGCAGCAGCAAACCTCTTAGGGGGTGGGGGGTCGCCTGACCCCCCTCCTTCTCCAAAGTCGCGTGGCAGAGCTCGCTTCTGTCCTGCCATGTTGCTAGTTGTTGCTAGTTGCTAGTTTTCAGGTCCCGTTTTCAGTATTGTGAAACGGGATTAGAAGACTTGACTTTCGTTTGGTTTGACGTTCCTAAGTTGTGACAGGGATGTGTCAGAGACTTGAAATCAACTCCTGCTGACAGCTGAGGCCCGTAGCTTTCCAACGACACCACGTGCGACGTAAGTTTCGAACCGGAAGTGGACTGTACTTTCGTTTTGATATAGATACTTTGTTTTTCATATATCTCGGGAACCGTAGGTCGTAGAGACTTGAAACCAAGACCTACCCCCCCATTTTACGGGGTGGGCCTGCTGACGGGACCACCCTCGACTCTCTACGAGCTTCCGTTCAGGAGATACGTCACTTACGGTTCTGTGACGTTCCGTTTTATGTATCTCGGGAACCGTAGGTCGTAGAGACTCGGGACCAAGACAGGCGTGTTCAGCGCCCTCACAAACCATCTGACGGATCTTGGTTGCAAGTCTCTACGACCTACGGTTCCCGAGTTATAAGTTATGGCGGGTCACGATTTCCAATCGGTCAGAAGAAGAAGAAGAAGAACCACACACGTGGACCGTCGTGTGGCGTTGAGCCAGGCCCAAAACCATGCACCCTGGTCGGCCGGGAAAGCTCGGGGCTCCCCCTGACTTCTATGGAGATATACACACACGGGGACCGCCGTGCGGCGTCTGGGGAGGCCCAAAATGATGCCCCGTGGCCAGCCAGACAAACCCCAGTCTCCCCCAGTGACTTCTCTGGAGGTTTGTGTTTCTCAAAACTGGGTTTCCGATTTCGAGCGGGAGGTAGCCTACAGAGTGCACGTAAAGTGGTCACGATAGGAGAAGGTGAAAGTGAAAAAAGTTTGAAAAATTATTCATACGGCCCTTCTCCTATCGAAAAACTTAGAAAATATTTCGCTCAGCAAAGATAGGAGGAAGGCTAAGTGACAAAAGTGGGAAAACTTCCTCCTATTTCACACACTGCCAAGAGGCCGGCTCGGCTGCATGCTGCGTCCGACGGAGGTCACTCATCCTCGGACACAGCTCTGCGCGCGTGCACCCCCAGCTCTGGAGCTCTGACTTTGACATTTTCACATACTTCCAGGAGGCCGACTCGGCTGCTGCTGCGTCCGACAAGGTCACTCATCCTCGGACACAGCTCTGCGCGCGTGCACCCCCAGCTCTGGAGCTCTGACTTTGACATTTTCACAGACTTCCAGGAGGCCGACTCGGCTGCTGCTGCGTCCGACAAGGTCACTCATCCTCGGACACAGCTCTGCGCGCGTGCACCCCCAGCTCTGGAGGTCCGACTTTGACATACTCACAGACTTCCAAGAGGCCGGCTCGGCTGCTGCTGCGTCCGACGAGAGCACTCATCCTCGGACACAGCTCTGCGCGCGTGCACCCCCAGCCCTGGAAGTCTGACTTTTTTTTTATTCTCTCTTCTTCCACACACTGTCAATAGGCGGGCATGGCTGCAGGTTAATCCGACGGAGGGCACTCATTTTGGGCCGCACATCCGTGCGCGTGCACCCCCCCAGCCCTGGAAGTCTGACTTTTTTTTTATTCTCTCTTCTCCCACACACTGTCAATAGGCGGGCATGGCTGCAGGTTAATCCGACGGAGGGCACTCATCCCGGGCCGCACATCCGTGCGCGTGCACCCCCCCAGCCCTGGAAGTCTGACTTTTTTTTTATTCTCTCTTCTTCCACACACTGTCAATAGGCGGGCATGGCTGCAGGTTAATCCGACGGAGGGCACTCATCCCGGGCCGCACATCCGTGCGCGTGCACCCCCCCAGCCCTGGAAGTCTGACTTTTTTTTTTTCTCTCTTCTTCCACACACTGTCAATAGGCGTGCATGGCTGCAGGTTAATCCGACGGAGGGCACTCATCCCGGGCCACAGCTCAGTGCCAGTGCGCGTCCCAGCCTTGGAAGTCTGACTTTAATATTGTGTTTTTTTCCTACTTTCACACACTGTCAATAGGCGTGCATGGCTGCAGGTTAATCCGACGGAGGGCACTCATCCCGGGGCACAGCTCAGTGCCAGTGCGCGTCCCAGCTCTGGAAGTCTGACTTTAATATTGTGTTTTTTTCCTACTTTCACACACTGTCAATAGCCGGGCATGGCTGCAGGTTAATCCGACGGAGGTCACTCATTTTCGGCGAGGGAGTGAGGGAGGCAGGGAGGGCTGCAGCTTTGCCCGGCCATGGGGAAATAAATGCTGAGTGGAAACAGGCAGGCGCTATTGCCAACAGCGGCCAGCAGATGGCGCCAAGAGACCGCACTTGACGCTCCGTCCGGCTGACTGGGGGAAAGAAAAAAAAAAAAAACCCTCCAAGACTCGCCACCGAGAATCCTGCCCGTATACAGGCAATCGAACCGGGCCGGAATGTCGGGACCCGTGCCCTCAGACCCGGGCGAAAAGCCCTTGCAGCTCAGTCACGCTCCGGCCGGTCCAGGTCCGCGCCGAGCCACAATTACGCACCGCGAAGCCGGACTTCTGCTCCGCCGCAGACCCGTAGACCCTCGGACGCGTTGCGGGGAACCCAGACGTTAAATAGAGACCTCAACCACGCCGAACTGTCGGGACTCTCACCCTCAGAGCTGGCTGAAAAGCCCGCGGACATCGGTCAAACACCGGCCCGCCCAGGTCCACAAGAGTCCACACAGGCGGACTCTCCGTCGAACGCGAAACGCCAAGACGCGCCGCACGCAAACCAGCCGGGAAACGGACAGCTGAACACGGCCGAACTCGGGCCACTTGTGCCCCCAAGGCTGTGTGAAAAGCCCATGCACCTCACCCAAGCACCGGCCGGTCCAGCTCCGCGCCGCGCCACAATGACGCACCGCGAAGCCGGACTTCTGCTCCGTCCGTAGACCCGTAAAACACTCGGACGCGTCGCGGGGATTCCCGCAGGTAAATAGACACAAGAACCGAGCCGAACTGTCGGGACTATCACCCTCAGAGCTGGCTGAAAAGCCCGCGGACATCGGTCAAACACCGGCCCGCCCAGGTCCACAAGAGTCCACACAGGCGGACTCTCCGTCGAACGCGAAACGCCAAGACGCGCCGCACGCAAACCAGCCGGGAAACGGACAGCTGAACACGGCCGAACTCGGGCCACTTGTGCCCACAAGGCTGTGTGAAAAGCCCATGGAGCTCGCCCAAGCACCGGCCAGTCCAGGTCCGCGCCGCGCCACAATTACGCACCGCGAAGCCGGACTTCTGCGCCGTCCATAGACCCGTAAACCCTCGTACGCGTTGCGGGGATTCCCGCAGGTAAATAGATGCAAAAACCCAGCCGAACTCTCGGCCCTGATGCCCCCAGACCATGGTGAAAAGCCCGTGGTCCTCACTAAAACACCGGCCCGCCCAGGGCCACAAGAGTCCGCACCGGAGAACCGGGAACTCTGCCGGTAACCCCCCCGATTATAGGCTCAAAACCCCGGCCGAACTCTCGGGCCTGACGGACTCATGGCGAGCTTCAGACGACCCCGGCACCAGGCGGCCCCGTGGACCAGGCCGACGGAGCGGGTGCACCTGGCCCAGGACAGGCACCCACTGCCGGCCTCACTCTCCTCCACACACACCCGTCTTTTAGGGCCCGAGCGCCGACAACGTCGGGCTGCGAAGCCCTATTGTTATTCAAATGTTTTTTCTTATTCTTTCACGGGTACGACCTGCGTTTTGGGGATCTTCGCCTGAAAAAAAACTAACGCAAATTGGAGTGTCTATAGGGCCTGGTGAAAAATTTGAGAATTTGGCGTCGGTCAGGAAAAAGTTGCTCGCTAGCGCCACCTAGTGGGAGATTCGCCATCCTCGCCGCACCGTAAGTCCGATTGACAT
This sequence comes from Eutrigla gurnardus, assembly GCF_963514095.1. Lineage (NCBI taxonomy): Eukaryota > Metazoa > Chordata > Actinopteri > Perciformes > Triglidae > Eutrigla > Eutrigla gurnardus. The sequence goes on from NW_028155497.1 coordinate 129,157, forward strand.
GAAACTTTGCACACATGTGTAAACAAGTCTCCTCTACAAAAAAGCCATTGGGAGTACCAAAGTCCGCCTACCGAAATTTCCCGCCATCTTGGATTTTATGAAAAAAAGGAAGTTGCGCAGTTCTCGGAAACCGTTGGTCCGATTTGGACGAAATTTGGTACACATACTCTGTAGACCTAGCTGAGGGGGTGGTCCACAAATGTTTCGAAAATATGCATGTTATCAGAAGATATCGGCCAATGAACATTAGAGGGTGGGGCTACCAAAATGCAATTAGCATAACTCAATAACTTTTGCCCCTAAAATTACGAAACTACAAACCTATGTTGTTATAGGTTCAAAGAACATGCATGTCAAGTTTCATCAAAATTGGGTAATGTTTGGCGCTGCCACAAATTTCCAACAAGTGCCATTTTTGCCCGTTTTTGGCTGTTTTTGCCCATTCACAGGGGTCACACAAAGTCAAAAAATCATTATACCGTTGATCCGATCGATACCAAAATTGGATATGTTGTTGGAAAGGCCTTATGGACAAAAAGTATGCCAAAGATGTCCAGAATATTTAGGGGCGTGGCCACGGCGACGCCTTGACTGTGCTACTATTTTTAACTTTCGCCATAGGCATTAAAGCTGTTATAACTTCACCGTTTCTTCTCCGATCTGCTCCAAAATATTCATGCTTGTTAACAATCACGTCCTGAACACAACTGCACTGCAATTTTAACTGACAGGTAGAGCGCCACCTAATGGCGACAGGAAATGTGACAGATTTTAGGCCCTATTTCTGAGCAACAGCCCCCCCTCTAGGTAAAGCGTAGACGCATGAAATATTTTTTCCTAGATA
>NW_028155497.1:137500-189688 GCF_963514095.1 Eutrigla gurnardus
GTGATACAGGAGCTTGGCAATTATTATTATTGTTATTTTGGATCACTGCAAACGTGAGTATGATTCATTATTGTTATTATTTGGTTGGTATTTATTTTGTTTTATTATTTTATGTATTTATTTTATTTTGGTAATTTAATTTTAAATTTAATACATTTTTAATTTCAACTCGTCTTTTGGATGAAAAAAACTCGACGCCAAATCACTCCAAAAGTGTTGCTTTATGTTTGTAAGGCCAACATTAGGTGTTTCTTTTTTAATTGAATGGATATTTCGACGTTTTCTTCAATTCAGTGCTTCTTAACGTTAATTAAGCGCTTCTTTGATCTGTGCGAGCCTGTGTGCGCAGCATAAGTCTCCTATGTCCACGCGGCGCGGCGGTCAATATTACGGCGGTGGCGACGATAAAATTAATACACCACGTTTCTGTAACGTGGTGTATTATATAATATATAATATATATATATATATATATATATATATTTTTTTTTTTTTTTTTTTTTTTTTTTTATATATTTATATTATCCGTTCACACACACAGACAGACAGAGAGTAATTACCAAACATGCACGGACACTGATTCGAACGTAAATGTAAATGACACCTCTGATATTATATACATTATATATATATATATATATATATATATATATATATATATATATATATATATATATATATTAACATCCATAGCCAGTGGCGCAATCCTACGGAGCCACGCGTTCTTTTATTTTGTTTATGCAATGTCATAAGGGGGGCTCCATAGAATCCTATAAGCACTGTGCATACTTTTTTTGAAGGTGAAAAAAAACCCTGGAGAGACGCAGCCGCGTTTGAGAATACTGAAAACATTAGATTTTGTCTTAAAAAAGTATTTTTCCATTTGTTGATCTTCTTCTTTGATCTGTGCGCGCCTGTGTGCGCAGCATAAGTCTCCTATGTCCACGCGGCGCGGCGGTCAATATTACGGCGGTGGCGACGATAAAATTAATACACCACGTTTCTGTAACGTGGTGTATTATATAATATATAATATATATATATATATATATATATATATATATATATATATATATATATTTATATATATTTATATTATCCGTTCACACACAGACAGACAGAGAGTAATTACCAAACATGCACGGACACCGATTCGAACGTAAATGTAAATGACACTTCTGATATTATATACATTATATATATATATATATAACTTATACATATATATTATACACTCTATATATATATATATATATATATATATATATATATATTAACATCCATAGCCAGTGGCGCAATCCTACGGAGCCACGCGTTCTTTTATTTTTTTTATCCAATGTCACCAGGGGGGCTCCATAGAATCCTGTAAGCACTGTGCATACTTTTTTTTGAAGGTGAAAAAAAAACCCTGGAGAGACGCAGCCGCGTTTGAGAATACTGAAAACATTAGATTTTGTCTTAAAAAAGTATTTTTCCATTTGTTGTTGTATTTGCCGTTTCTGTGCGTATCAACCTTATTTTTCTTTCTCTACTTTTACAGATGACCAAACCCAAAAACACAGGGGAGTGCCCCATTTGTGGCAAGGTGCTCATCCTTATTGCAAAGCACCTCAGGGTGAGCCACGGGGTTCAGAACCCCAAGGAGCGGCTCATCCTGAACCACTTGGCCACAGGACGGACCGTGGTGCCAGCGGGGCCCTGCCCAGTCCCCCTCTGTTCTCCATATATGCTCCACTTGGAAAAGCACTTGAAATGCCACAGGGACCTCACGGTTAGTCGGCAGGAGAGGGAGGTGAGGTTCCTGAAAAGGGCGGCTGCCCTCAAACTGCTGGCGGCCTTGAGGGCCACCAACCCCACTCCCCCCATGGTGTCCTGTCTGGACACCGTGGATGAGGAGGTGGACCCGGAGGAGGGGGTTTCTGGCCTCTGCCAAAAGGCAACCTGCCAAAGAATGAGGCAGAGGAAGAGGGAGCTGGAGGAGGAAGTCCTCGACATGAGGAGAGTAAACTCTGACCTCTGCGTGAGTGAATGAAAAATACATAGCAATTATACACTCTATTCATGTTTGATTTAATTGAATAACTCAATCATTACATTGTCAATAATTTGTAGTCCTGTTTTCTTTTGCTGTTTGTTTTTCCCTCTTCAGAGGCAGCTGAGGGAGCTGAAGGGGCAGAGAAGAAGGAGGGCCAAGCCCCTGGCCGTGCCCCTTCCAGTCTCCTCCAGTGAGGAGGAAGAGGAGCAGCAGGAGGAGGAGGAGGAGGAGCAGGAGGAGGAGGGGGAGCAGGAGGAGGAGCAGCAGCAGGAGGAGGAGCAGGAGGAGGAGGGGGAGCAGGAGGAGGAGCAGCAGCAGGAGGAGGAGGAGGAGCAGGAGGAGGAGGGGGAGCAGGAGGAGGAGGGGGAGGAGGAGCAGGAGGAGGAGGAGGAGGAGGAGGAGGAGCAGCAGCCCCCCTCCCCGCAGCCCCCCACACAGCCCCCCCCGCAGCCCCCCACACAGCCCCCCCCGCAGCCCCCCACACAGCCCCCCCCGCAGCCCCCGAGGAAGAGGAAAGCTGGGGACAAAGACCCTCCTTCCTCTGCACCTCAGGTGAGAAGATGATAGATGTTTAATTCAGTGTCATAATCATTTCCCCCAAAGTATGAAACCCAATTCAATTCAGTTCAATTCAGTCTTATTTATAGTGCTGAATCATAACATACACTTTACATTTAGAGTTTATCATGTCGTCTTATTGATTTTCTCTCTCTACCGGCAGAAGAAGAAAGCGAAGACGCCACGGGCGTCTTCCGAGACGGAGGCGAGCGGCGATGAGGTGAGTGAGATGGATTAGTTCACCGATAATTTTACAAATCTTTAACAACCGTATAACCAATGAGCACATGTGATCATGATTGATTGATTGGTTGGTTGATTTCCCAGGACAACGAGCGGGCCGGATGGTCAGATGACCAAAAAAAGGTCTTTCGGGCCATGGCCCCGTACTTCTCCGGGAAGAGCAGGGGCTCCCTGACCCGGAGCATTACCTTCGGGACCTCCATGGGTAAGAATGAACACATTGTGTATCTGTGCAGGTGTGTGAAGTGTGTTCATGCAGCTTTCATCATCATGTGTTGCATCTTTACAGACGCATACATGGAGGAATATGCTGCATTTACGTTCTGCCCGGAGGGAACCGGGAAGATGCAGGAGAACGCCGTCTCCAAGATCAGCAGGGCAAAGGTCTTTGTTAAGTTCCTTGCCCTGGGGTGGTCCTCCCTGACCGTTTGGGACTGGAGCTTCTTATATAACATCTCCCTGCTCAAGTTGTAAGTAGTGAATTTACAGATGTTAAGAATGTTCTTATAATGTAATATTTCATTAGGATAAATATTTTTTAATCAGATTTATGTTTTGTTAGATATAGAACAAAGGAAATTGACAAATGGAAGTTATTATTATTGTTATTATAAATATATACTGATGGAAGGCAAAATACTTCAGTAGTATTATTTATTACAAGGGGGTGGACTAAAATAAGTTTATACTTCCTCCCACTCCCTTTCGGATATGTCAACAGAATTTATAGATTTCAGTTTATGTTTACTCTGTTATACTTTGTTATTTTCAAGTTTTATTTTTTTCTTTATGATCATTTTTTTTTTTGTTTTTTACATGTTCGAAATAAACTAACTATGTATCTATCTATCTTTCTTAGCAAGTCTTTTGCCTAGTTAAATTAAATTAAAAGGTTTGATGATGATGATGATGATGATGATGGTGATGATGGAAGTATTGAAAACATATAACTGAGACTGAGACTAAGTCCAGACTGGTCTTTTTTCAGCTACCCTGCCTTCCTGAGGAGCGTTGGCCTGGCCCCCACAACGGTGTCCCTCTATGTGGGCCAGGCCATCTCCTTCATGGAGTTTTTTTTTGATACCCCACCAAAGCACTGTCGGCTGACCCAGGGGCAGCTGACAGTGCTCACCAGGGAGCTCAGAAAGCTCTACAGGGACCTTGGCAGGACCATCCATGGGCACCAGTCTGTTGTAAAACAGGCCAAACAGCAGAGGCTGGTGTCCAGGGAGGACCTGGTGCAGTGCCGGGTCCTGGCCAGGGCCAAGATCCCCGAGCTCCTGGGTGAGTCTGATCGATCGATATCTCTCTCTCTCTCTCTCTCTCTCTCTCTCTCTCTCTCACACACCTTTTTTTCAGTGTCTAAAAGCTTCAAGTGTAACTGTTTTCTTCTCTCTTTGACTCTCATTACAGAGGACATAAAAAGTGCGGCCTCTAGGGACCCAAAGACCCGCTATAGGTTCTTTGGGTACCTGGCGGCCTACTTTGGGGCCATATATGGCCACAGGAGCGGCGTCCTCACTAAGATGAGGGTCAAAGAGGTGAAGGACGCCATCGGGGACGATTCGAGAGGCTACCTCATAAATGCAAGTATCATTTTAATCCCTTTCCCGACATTTAGTCAGTTTGTGTTTCTGTTCCACACTTACCAATCGGTCATACGTTGTCTTCTGCAGGTCTTGGAGCACAAGACGGTGAGGAAATTTGGGGTGGCACAGCTCTATCTGGAGCCGGAGGAGTACGCCTGGTGCACCGAGTGGCTCCGGCTCCGGAAAAGGGCTGTGCCGACCAACAGTTTCTTTTTCTCCTCCCTCGGCCGCGGCGAGGCCAAAGACCTGGTAAAGTATTTCAGGGCGGCGTGGAAAGAGATGGGCCTGGCGGGAGCGCCATCTTTCATGGACGTCCGGTCGGCGGTGGCCACATATGTGGGTATCAAAAACACGTCCTGAGGAATTGGTCAATTTGGTGCACTTGTTCATTAATGCCTAATTTTTCGGTTTTTGCAGAACTTTGAGTCCAACGACACCGAGGTGCGCCGGAAAGTGGCCACATTTATGTGCCACAACGTGGCCACGCAGGAAAAGTTCTACGAGTTAAACCACACATTGACAAGGGCAAAGCAGATGAGAGAGCTGTTCGTCTGTCTCTCAATTAAAAGCGGAGACCCAGCTCTCTCATCTGCTTCTGCAGAAGCCTCGACCTCCTCTGCTGCTGCTGCTGCTGCTGATGCCGCCGCCCCCGGGATGGAGGCTGGGATGGAGGAAAAAAGAGTAAGTTAAAACCTTGCAATTGCTATCACACCACAGTCCAAATTCAGTAAGCTCATGTGTACCTGTTCTTTATTCTGAAGTTGACACCACGGAAGAAAAGACCTTCTGCAAGCCAAGCAATGGCAAACAAAGTAAAGAGAAGGCTTGGGCTCTCCCCCAAAAAATACCCGAGGAGGACGCAGAGGAAATTTTAAAAGAAAGTGCATGTTTCCTTGTTGGACTAAAAGAAGTGTGCTTGTTCTCTTGTTGGACTAAAAAAGTGTGCTTTTGTACAAAAAAAAAGTGCTTGTTGCGCACAACAAAAAAAAAAAAGTTAATTTTTCATTGTTGTAAAAAAAAAAAAAGTGTGTTGCACACAACAAAAAAAAACTATGTTCATTTTTCATTGTTGTAAAAAAAAAAAAGTGTGTTGCACACAACAAAAAAAAACTATGTTCATTTTTCATTGTTGTTATAAAAAAAAAGTGTGTTGCACACAACAAAAAAAAACTATGTTCATTTTTCATTGTTGTAAAAAAAAAAAAGTGCTTGTTGCACACCAAAAAAAATTGTTTATTGTTTTGTTGTTTTGTTCCAAGTTTGTGTTCAATTTTTTTTCCTCCACATGGGCACTGCCTTGACGTGGCGTGGGGGCTTAAAGCCTGTGTGATATCAGGGCCTCTGGAGAGGCTCTAAGATCACACATGCTAACCAAAGTGCCCCCAAACACAACTTCCCTCCTTTCCAGGTTTCCAGGTGTATGTCTGTTCCTGTCTAATAAGGTGTACATGTCAACAGAGTAGCATTTAAAAGTAGTAGTTTTAACAGTTGAAAACCGCTCGCTTAAAGTCATGACAAACCAAACTAACTTCCGGGTTTGTCGATATATGTACTTTATTTGTATAGGAGCTCGAGTGGACAGTACGAGTTACATGGAGGTTCTGCTTGTTATTCTTTCTGTCAGAAATAAACGGAGATCGTCTCCAAAAAGGTCCCAGTGTCACAGCATCATTCACACCAACACAACGCAGAAGCACACCGGTCACATCTGGATGCCCTGGTCGTGATTAAAGTTTATTTTAACTTCTTCGAGTGAAATGTACACCGATGGAAAAATGAAGTGAAAACACTGGTAATTAAAAGCAAGAGGATACTTTATTTTCTTTGGTCTAAAGTGCAAAACAAATAGTGAAAAACATTTAAAAAAAATATACAATAATAATATAATGTACATATGTGTCATGTTATTATGCAATTTTGAACTTTTAAAAGTTGTTTTTATTGCATTTATTGTTGAAAACGAAAATGTTATTACATAGAAGTAAACATGTGTAACGGGGTGAAGAAGTAGTGTAATTCCACTTGTCATACAAACTCATCACACGACACAGAAACTTGTTTGTCCTATGGTAAGTAAACGCAGCACCCCCGTGGGGGTTAGCAGTCGGACCTCGCTGTTTCCCTGGTAAGTACGTGAGCTCTGAGCGTCGCCATTTTGTATATTAATTACTTTAACTTTAATACGAAGGGGCCGTTTAAGTTGTATTTTTTTAAGCATATAGCTCCCGAAACGTCAAACATGTCCTTGGTCATGAAAAGTCGACGGTGTTTTTGTTTTTGTTAACGAAATGGCACGTTAGCTAGAAGAGAAAATACATTTAATAAATGTGAAGAGTAGATAACAAATATGTGTATTTCAACGGTATCTCTCTCTCTCTTTCTCTCTGAACGGATAAATAAAAGAAGCGTACAAACTTCTTGGTTACAGAAACATGGCGTATTTATTTAATGAGGTTAGCGCATGTCGACGGTCTTGTCTGAAGGGGGGGGGGGGGTCCAATTGTGTGTGTGTGTGTGGGGGGGGGGGGGGGGGGGCTTGCAGCTTTGATTTGAATTCTAATAATTCCTTGTTCATCCAGATTCAGCATCCAAAGCACTAAAAAAATGAATTACTGAATATAAATCACTACTAGTTTCCAATAATATATGAATTACTGATGTGGTCCTTTTTATGCAGGTGTCACCTTATTAGCGCCGCCATTTTGTATATTAATTACTTTAACTCTTGCGTTGCCGTCCTATTTTTGAAGAAAAGGCTGAAAACGACATACCCAAAGTAAAATGGTTACTGTTTTTGAACCCTTATGACTACAGGCACAAAGCTGAGCATTCCTGAAAGATAACCCTTTGAATTTTCTTCTGCAGGTGTCAGATATACTCTAAGTGTTACTGACACTGAGTTACTGCAGCTCAAACATGCATTTTTTTTGCCTCGCCTAAATTATTTTTCTTTTTGAATGAAACAAGTTCGCTGTGGCTGTTATAGATAGGCCTAAAAGTTGAATGAAGCCACAGCCACAAGCCTGACCAACAACTGGTAGAAAGTAGATAAAAAGACACCCAAAAATGAGCTTTGCAAGTGCAGTGTTGTAGGGCAATGTCAGACGGAGCTGCATCTGGAACAAAGTGTTCCAAATGAGATTATGGGTATTTTTAGGTATATAATTCTACTTTTTTTGTTGTTTATTTCACCAGTTCTACAACAACTACTAATAAAACCAACATTTTTTTAATGTTTCTTTACATAACAGCCTTCTGTAATGAGACGCTGCATAACTATCATATCTGCAGGTCACAGTCTGACCTTTCTGAGCTGCTGCGCTCTCAGCCTCAAGCCCCCTCCCCTCATGTAACATACCGCTGGAATCGTAAGCTCATTGGCTATAGGACCTGTCAGTCAAAAATGTACTCCTCTGCCTATTGGCTCTCTGCCTGGGGATTCTCGTGGTTGGTCAGCCGAGAGCCAGTGAAGCACTGGCTCTCTTGATGGACAGATTTTTCAGCCAATCCGGATCGCAGGATCGTGGAAGGGGGCTTGTTTTGTCGCCAGGAAGTAGCGCTACACGGAGTTAGCAAAGTCCGTCATCGAAGAGCGATAACTAGCGATAAACAGCTATAAACAATCTTTTGTTCAGAAACTCACAACGTCAACACATGGCGTGTTATGGATGATTACCGGAGATCGCGTGCTCGTGGGACTAAACGAAGTAGCTACTTTTGTTCGTTGGACTCTTACCGTTCTCTGGATATAAGGATTAGCATGCAACATGTTCTTTTTGGACTTCGAGACAGCTCGAAAGGTAGGGAACTCCTGTCATATTGTTGTTATTTTTCTGTGCACTCCTTGCACACATGCTGTGTTTGCTTTTGATGTGTTTTCCGTGAGCATAAAACGGCGTACTTTTTCGATTCGCGAGACTCGTAGCTTTCAAATGATGTGTAATATGACTCAGACACAAAAAAATAATATGCGAGTAAACAGAATGAATGGGAAAACTAGTGCAAAACGGCCCGTCGGCGGGCCTGACTAGAAGACAGGTTAACTTTAATACGAAGGGGCCGTTTAAGTTGTATTTTTTTAAGCATATAGCTCCCGAAACGTCAAACATGTCCTTGGTCATGAAAAGTCGACGGTGTTTTTGTTTTTGTTAACGAAATGGCACGTTAGCTAGAAGAGAAAATACATTTAATAAATGTGAAGAGTAGATAACAAATATGTGTATTTCAGAAATTGGCTCGCCTGGCAGAGGGATTAATAATACAGTCATCCCGGTCCCTCTCACACACACACACACACACACACACACACATCTGAACCCATGGTGGGTTCGTCCCCAGCCGCCTGCACATTGTCGACCTTTGAGATGAGAATGATGGGAAAGTAATGTTTACATTAGCGCCAAGATTTCAGATGAATAGGCTTCTATGAAGAAGGATCCCTTTCAGCCTTTACACCACTTAATGAGGATACAATCTCAAACTTTGGTGCCCCCTAGCTCCGTACAGGAAGGGGGATGAAAGCATTTATTTTACAGTTATTTTGCAGCACACATTCATGGAATAAAAAATAAACTCATCAATTTTGCTGTTTTTATCTCTTTTATTTAACACAAACGTGTAACATTTTGAATATTTACAATATCTTGTATATGTGCAGAATGGTCATTATTATCAGGTACACGCAAAAAACACCTGCCATAATTATCATGGCATGGGAGGAGCAGGAGGAGCAGCAGGAGGAGGAGCAGGAGGAGCAGGAGGAGGAGGGGGAGCAGGAGGAGGAGCAGCAGCAGGAGGAGGAGGAGGAGCAGGAGGAGGAGGGGGAGCAGGAGGAGGAGCAGCAGCAGGAGGAGGAGGAGGAGCAGGAGGAGGAGGGGGAGGAGGAGCAGGAGGAGGAGGAGGAGGAGCAGGAGGAGGAGGAGGAGGAGGAGCAGCAGCAGCCCCCCCCCCCCCCCCCCGCAGCCCCCCACACAGCCCCCGAGGAAGAGGAAAGCTGGGGACAAAGACCCTCCTTCCTCTGCACCTCAGGTGAGAAGATGATAGATGTTTAATTCAGTGTCATAATCATTTCCCCCAAAGTATGAAACCCAATTCAATTCAGTTCAATTCAGTCTTATTTATAGTGCTGAATCATAACATACACTTTACATTTAGAGTTTATCATGTCGTCTTATTGATTTTCTCTCTCTACCGGCAGAAGAAGAAAACGAAGACGCCACGGGCGTCTTCCGAGACGGAGGCGAGCGGCGATGAGGTGAGTGAGATGGATTAGTTCACCGATAATTTTACAAATCTTTAACAACCGTATAACCAATGAGCACATGTGATCATGATTGATTGATTGGTTGGTTGATTTCCCAGGACAACGAGCGGGCCGGATGGTCAGAAGACCAAAAAAAGGTCTTTCGGGCCATGGCCCCGTACTTCTCCGGGAAGAGCAGGGGCTCCCTGACCCGGAGCATTACCTTCGGGACCTCCATGGGTAAGAATGAACACATTGTGTATCTGTGCAGGTGTGTGAAGTGTGTTCATGCAGCTTTCATCATCATGTGTTGCATCTTTACAGACGCATACATGGAGGAGTATGCAGCGTTTATTTTCTGCCCCGAGGGAACTGGGAAAATGCAGGAGAACGCCGTCTCCAAAATAAGCCGGGCCAAGGTATTTGTGAAGTTCCTTGCCCTGGGGTGGTCCTCCCTGACCGTTTGGGACTGGAGCTTCCTCTATCACATCTCCCTGCTCAAGTTGTAAGTAGTGAATTTACAGATGTTAAGAATGTTCTTATAATGTAATATTTCATGAGGATAAATATTTTTTAATCAGATTTATGTTTTGTTAGATATAGAACAAAGGAAATTGACAAATGGAAGTTATTATTATTGTTATTATAAATATATACTGATGGAAGGCAAAATACTTCAGTAGTATTATTTATTACAAGGGGGTGGACCAAAATAAGTTTATACTTCCTCCCACTCCCTTTCAGATATGTCAACAGAATTTATAGTTTTCAGTTTATGTTGACTCTGTTATACTTTGTTATTTTCAAGTTTTATTTTTTCTTTATGATAATTTTTTTTTGTTTTTTACATGTTCGAAATAAACTATCTATCTATCTATCTATCTATCTATCTATCTATCTATCTATCTATCTATCTATCTATCTATCTATCTATCTATCTTTCTTAGCAAGTCTTTTGCCTAGTTAAATAAAGGTTTGATGATGATGATGATGATGATGATGGTGGTGGTGGTGGTGGTGATGATGGAAGTATTGAAAACATATAACTGAGACTGAGACTAAGTCCAGACTGGTCTTTTTTCAGCTACCCTGCCTTCCTGAGGAGCGTTGGCCTGGCCCCCACAACGGTGTCCCTGTATGTGGGCCAGGCCATCTCCTTCATGGAGTTTTTCTTTGATACCCCTCCCAAGCACTGTCGGCTGACCCAGGGGCAGCTGAGGGTCCTCACCAGGGAGCTAAAAAAGCTCTACCGGGACCTTGGCAGGACCATACAGGGGCACCAGTCTCTGGTAAAACAGAGCCAACAGCAGAGGCTGCTCCGAACCCCCGAGGTCCATTGGTCCAAATCGCACTCCCGTTCTAAAAAGGAAACAAAACCAGTTTATTTTCTTCACTCATATACTACACACATCACTTCATCATACTATTTGAAATATTTATATATATAGAAAGTAGAACTGGTGATCGGAGGACCTGGCCCGGTGCAGGATCCTGGCCAGGGCCAAGATCCCCGAGCTCCTGGGTGAGTCTGTACTGCCTCTCTCTCTCTCTCTCTCTCTCTCTCTCTCTCTCTCTCTCTCACACACACACACACCTTTTTTTCAGTGTCTAAAAGCTTCAAGTGTAACTGTTGTCTTCTCTCTTTGACTCTCATTACAGAGGACATAAAGAACGCCCCTGCCAGGCACCCAAAGACCCGGTACAGGCTCTTTGGGTTCCTGGCAGCCTACTTTGGGGTTATTTATGGCCACAGGAGCGGCGTCCTCACCAAAATGAGGGTCAAGGAGGTGAAGGACGCCATCGGCGATGACAAAAGGGGCTACTTGATCAATGTAAGTATCGTTTTAATCTCTTTCCCAATATTTAGTTAGTCAGTTTGTGTTTCTCCTCCACACTTACCAATCGGTCATATACGTTGTCTTCTGCAGGTGATGGAACACAAAACGGTGAGGAAGTTCGGGGTGGCACAGATCTATTTGGAGCCGGAGGAGTACGCCTGGTGCACAGAGTGGCTCCGGCTCCGCAAAAGAGCTGTGCCAACCAATCCGTACTTTTTCTCCTCTCTTGGCCGTGGCGAGGCCAAAGATTTGATAAAGTATTTTAGGTCTGCTTGGAAGGAGATGGGCCTGGAGGGAGCGCCCACTTTTATGGACCTCCGGTCGGCGGTGGCGACCTATGTGGGTATCAAAAACACGTCCTGAGGAAATTGGTCAATTTGATGCACTTAATGCCTCCTTTTCTGTTTTTGTAGAACTTCGAGTCCAATGATGCGGAGGTGCGGCGGAATGTGGCGACATTTATGTGCCACAATGTCGCCACACAAGAGAAATTTTATGCCCTGAACAACACCCTCACTAGGGCCAAGCAGATGAGAGAGCTGTTTGTCTGTCTCTCCCTAAAAAGCGGACAAACAGCTCTCTCATCTGCTTCTGCAGAACCCGCCACCTCCACAACTGAGCCCTCCACCGCTGCTGCTGCCACCACCTCCAGGATGTCTCAGCAGGAGCCTGAGATGGAGGAGACAATAGTAAGTTAAAACCTTGCAATTGCTATCACACCACAGTCCAAATTCAGTAAGCTCATGCATACCTGTTCTTCATTCTGAAGGCAACGCCAAGGAAGAAAAGACCTTCTGCAAGCCAAGCAATGGTAAACCAAGTTAAGAGAAGGCTTGGGCTCTCCCCTAAAAAGAGATACCCAAGGAGGGCGAAGTAAATGTTTGTTTGTAAAAAAAAAAAAAAAGTGCTTGTTTGTTGCACACACAAAAAAAAACACCTTTCTTTATTCATGTTCCATTGTTTGTTTGTAAAAAAAAAAAAGTGCTTGTTGCACACACAAAAAAACCCACCTTTCTTTATTCATGTTCCATTGTTTGTTTGTAAAAAAAAAAAAGTGCTTGTTGCACACACAAAAAAACCCACCTTTCTTTATTCATGTTCCATTGTTTGTTTGTTTGTTTGTAAAAAAAAAAAAGTGCTTGTTGCACACACAAAAAAAACCACCTTTCTTTATTCATGTTCCATTGTTTGTTTGTAAAAAATAAAAGTGCTTGTTGCACACACAAAAAAAAATTGTTTATTGTTTTGTTCTTTTGTTCCAAGTTTGTGTTCAATTGTTTTTCCTCCACATGGGCACTGCCTTGACGTGGCGTGGGGGCTTAAAGCCTGTGTGATATCAGGGCCTCTGGAGAGGCTCTAAGATCACACATGCTAACCAAAGTGCCCCCAAACACAACTTCCCTCCTTTCCAGGTTTCCAGGTGTATGTCTGTTCCTGTCTAATAAGGTGTACATGTCAACAGAGTAGCATTTAAAAGCAACCTGATCTCACAGAAATGCGTGAAAGAAGCACGACCTCTTAATAACGCATTGCGTGCTCCTGGCACGCATTGTGTAAGAATTCCGTGTGATCACCACGCAAACAGTCTTCACTGAAAGTCAATTAGGATCCGTTCCGTGGCGGACACACGCATTGTCAGCTTCAAAGACGTCACGCTGTGGGTGTTGTTTCATAGATCCCGGAAGTGCAAATGTAGATTAATCGATATTCTGAAGAAAGATCTGATTATAAGCCATAACGTTGTAACCATCCAAGGCAGACTGTGTAACGATAGTATGTGCCTCTGTCGAGTCCAAAATCCCCGTGTAATATCAACTTTATTTTAAGAAAACACGTTTTATTTCCAATGTCATATCACGGAGAAGCACTACATTACCCATAATCCTCATGTCTATCACCGACGTGTCTGATTGGTCGAGTTTGGTTAAACATTATTTTCTTAGTAACTAAAAAATAAAACAAATTGAGCTCATATTATTTTCTTATTAACTAAAAGGTCTTAACATCTTTTTAATTAAATGAGTGAAATTTTATATTTTATCTGAAAAACACCGGCGTTGCCCGTTGCCTTGGTAACGTGGGTGTGTCCTCCATATTCACCGCGTTTTCTGCCCCCCGCCAGACCACTTCCGGCCAGCCACAGTAAGTAACTCTCTCCGGTTTCAGCCAAAGGCCTCTTTATTATTTCAAATCACAAAATTATATTACTGTTATTTCTTCCATTGTAGCAAAGTGTTTCTAGCGTTTTAACTGCGGAGCTTAGTTTGAGTGTTTTAATATGATGCATCGTTATCGTTGTTAACTCTAGCTTGACCATACAGTGTAAAGGCGGGTCCACACCGGACCGCAAATCGGCGTCTTTGAGAGAGTCGGCGTCCGTGACATGAGTCTACTTGGTGTGGTCGCTCGAATCGGCCCACGTCGGCGTTCATTTCAGCCGATTCAAATGTGTAATCCGCCATTCGAGTCGGCCATATTAAGTAGCACGACTTCATTTACCGACGCGAGTCGGGCAGTCGGTGCGGTGTGGACCCGCCTTAATAGGAGCTTGCTTGACTGACCGAACGTTAGCAGATTATGCTATCGTTGCATGACAGCTAGCGGTCTCTGGCAAGATTTAGTCAGTCTGTCAACCACCGAAATCAGTTAATCATTTTGTAGGAGCTGTTTCATTTTTGTGTTTTATTTTGTTGGGGTTGGGTTTGGTAACTTCCGCTGACGCAGGAAGTGAGTTAGGGCACTACAGGTAACTTGGGGTTATAACGTTATATAGCTATATATTGAAGAGTTCATTTGTACATTAAAGATTGGTTTGTATTGTACATAGTGATTTTGATTAGGTTAAAATATTTGATTGATAATAGTATATTTGGTGACAGAAAATAATAAATGCTCATTTATTTGAAAGCTATTCTAATTATGCTTTTCTTTTTCTTCTTTTGCAGCTTCATTGCAACATTTACATTGAGACACCCACACACACATACACACACACTCACCAAAAAAACAAAGGCACTTTTAAGAACCATTCTGTATCGTTTGTCTTACCCCTGTCTTTCAATCACTCTCTCTCTTTCAGTCATTCTCACTGTCTTTCTCTCTCTTTCAGTCAGTCACTCTCTCTCTCTCTTCATTTTGTGTAGTGTTCATTGTCTTTGTATCGTATTGTATTGTTTGTTTTTTCGTTTTTGTTCGGTCTTGTCTTTCTGCGATGCCTGGGGGATCCCTAAAAAAAACATGCCCAAACTGTGGGCAAAAAATTTACAATGGTGTGAAGGTTTGTCCATTTTGTCAGTCCCCACAACCTCAGCAAGTGAGGAGAAAAAAAAAAATAGAAAAATTCCATCGTCAGGTCACTGAGTGGTGTGCCTCAGTGACTAAAAATAAACTAAAGTCACATGTCATGGACGATGCAGCTATTTTGGTATGTATTTTACAGAATATTCTCATTCACCCAAAGGGTAAAAATGTTTGTTTTATTACTTTGACATAATGAATGGACTTGTATTTATTGAAAGCTTGAGAGTAAATATATCTATAAACTGCAGTTTTGTGTATGGATTGTGTAACTGATCTCTTTTCTTCTCAACAATTTTTTTTCCAGCTTGAGAAATTGCACGCCCTTGGCCTAAAGCCTCTTCTGCTGCTTGGATACCCCAAAACGTCAAGAGTCATGATGCCACAGTATTCAAGACTGAGCACAGCAGCAAGGACCTGCCTCCAAAATATGGAGGCAGTGTTCAAATTAATGATTGAAGGTGAGATTGTATATATTTAATAACCATGAAATGCACACACATTCATATATTGACTTTATTTGCACTGCACAATGTATGGTGTTAAGGTTAAATATTTTATTTGAAATTTATAATGCATAAATTAGTGCCTTTGCCAGGTAAGATAAAAAAGCATAGCCTCATCGTTCATTTTATTTAAAATTAAGACTGTAAATCCACCAATGCATTTCCCACAGTCAGAAGATACTACTTTTCTGATCTACTACAGATTTCCCCAACCTCTCTTAAGTCATAGATTCCCAATGTTACAAAAAGTACATTAAATGTTGATCCCAAAAAAGTGAGGTTTCAAAGCCACTCTCATGTCAATAACTTAAAAAGCCTTTATTCAGATGGCTTCATGGGGAAATTCTTAAAAATATAGAGAGTACTAGTGCATGTTAAAATGGAGCGAAGTAACCATTCTCTCATTTTGTTCATACTTTTTATTCCTTCTTTGCACTCTTTATTATTGTTATTATATTTTATTTGGTGTGGACATCGCAAGTTACATTTCCATTCTTGATATCAACTCTGTAGCTCAGCACCTGCCCTGCCCGGACATGGATGTGCGTGCTCCCCTTTTACTATAAAGCAAAGACAACATCATCCAAGAACAGAACCAGACCTGACCTATTCATGTGGGCACTGTTGTTTAGATTTGAGCCACAGTTTGAATCCTCTGTCAAAAATATTGCCACATATCTCTAGTTTTAAATTAATAGGCAAAGGGTTCCAGAGTTTTGCCCCCTTCACAGAAAAAAACAGACTGACCAAATGAGGTCTTGTGCTTTGGGACAAAACAATCACTGTTGGAGGCTTGCATGGTTGCTCTACCAAAGAGCACCTTCATTGCACTTTTTTTGAATTTCTGAGCACTCTGGACCTTGTCTTTCTGATTAATTAAATATGATTAAGACATATTTATGCATTGACAATCAATTTAAACATGATTTTTTGGCAACTATCACATGTTATCGGACTGTTTTCTAGTTAGCAACTGAACTGAACTGATAGTTTGAATCAGACTGAAAGCTTAGAGGAGCTGTTTTTTAATCAAAGTTTACTATTATAGATGCCACTTGTCCCAACATGTTTACACTCTCTTTTCTTGCCCCCCGCTTAAGACAGGGGGCAGCTGAGAGGAGATTCATTCATTCAGAGTTTATAACACTAATTGCACCATTTCACTCCATGACAGACAGACTTCACATTGGGGGGGATTTGAATGTCCAGGATCCCACCACTAACATTTTAGTCCAGTAATGTCTAATCACTGAAATCACTTTGCTCTCATGGCACATCTGAAACAGTGCAAGAGATCTGAGATAAATTGTGATAGGAGGGGTGGGGCAGATTGGTTTGACTTGACAATGAAATGTTGATGAATTCTGCTGAAAATGTGTATTTGTTTTTCCATTTCTTTAATTTTTTAAGTAGGACTTAAAAGAACGTAAAGTGACCATAAAAGAGGTATAGGTTAAGTACATCTGATGTAGGTTGCCTTCTTTAAAACTTGTATTTATATGTGTTCCATATATTGTGTATAGGTTGGACAACACTCAACCCTGACCAACTTGACCAACCTGAAGATCCCTCCACTCCACTGTCACTGCAAGTCCCACCCACCCAACCACCTCAAGAAGAGGATTTTTTTATTTTAGATTTGGTACCATGTGACACACCCGTCACCCAGGAGACACCACACCCACATCCACCACACCTGGTCCCATCACCTATGCAGCCACCACCACCACAGCAGGTCCTCCCTCTTCAGCCCCCACCACAGCAGGTCCTCCCTCTTCAGCCCCCACCACAGCAGCTCCCCCCTCGTCAGCCCCCACCACAGCAGCTCCCCCCTCGTCAGCCCCCACCACAGCAGCTCCCCCCTCTTCAGCCCCCACCACAGCAGCTCCCCCCTCGTCAGCCCCCACCACAGCAGCTCCCCCCTCGTCAGCCCCCACCACAGCAGCTCCCCCCTCGTCAGCCCCCACCACAGCAGCTCCCCCCTCTTCAGCCCCCACCACAGCAGCTCCCCCCTCATCAGCCCCCACCACAGCAGGTCCTCCCTCTTCAGCCCCCACCACAGCAGCTCCCCCTTCTTCAGCCCCCACCACAGCAGGCCCCCCCTCTTCAGCCACTACAACTTACAAAACCTAAAAAAAGAACTAAAAGAATGAAAGGTATGTTTAGTTTAATGTCTTGTACTCTACTGACATTTTTATCGCCCATAATTATCACAAAGTCAATATGATTTTTGTAGATTTTCAAAAAAACATTGATTTGGTCTGATTCAGATGCACTTCAATGACTTGAATAGATGGTATCTATGTTTGCTCACATGCCCCTCTCTTATTAATAGAGGAACCTGTCTGTTAATCTTTATTTAAATTATAAATGATATTTGGATTGATGGCTCTCTGCACATCATTTCTTTGTGTAATGTAGAACTGCAAAGCCAAAGTACCTGTGTAAGAAATTTGAGAGAAAAAATTATATCCTCAGGTTCAAGCAATGTCAGGTGTAATCAGTCCATTACTGAAGGGATGAGAAGTCAAGATTTATAATAAAACCATGTGCAGACCATCAAACTCGTGATTCTCAAGTCTCATAAGCAAAAGCTAAATGATGTCACACAGTGACAAAGGTTCATGCAAGTTTGAGCATTTTGAGTGTTATGCAAAAACTAATACACATGTATGTTCTGCACATTTTTTGCAAATGATATATTCCTTTCGATTATAGACTGCCCTCACAACCAGCTGGAGACCTTCCCAGTCCGGGGAATACTTAGGACAAGGAACAGAAAGGTAGGACAATGCTAGTAATTAACTGTTGATGGAGACATCCTGTAAAAGTATTTTAGCTTGCAGTGTCAGTAAAAGATCTTGTTTGGTGACTACTATTAAAAATATACAGTATATAAACTATATCAGCAATACATTTATTGTATTCCTTGTGAATGTACAAAATTCAAATAACATACAGATGTACAATATTTTTGTCTGCTTGACACAGGGGAAGACGGAACACCTTTATGACTGGCAGCCCTGCACCTTATGGTACGTTAATTAGCTTTAGGTTATGTACAGTTATATCTATTTATATTATTGTGCTGCATCTTATAGTACAGTGTAGTGTTTAGGCTTCTGGAAATTCTTGACAGGTCATTTTCTTGGGTGGAGGAAAAAAGTAAATACAAAAATTTCAGTGCTGTTTCCGTCAGTCTGCCCAAGGGCGTAGCTTACCACCACCGGTGTGAATGTGGTATGAATGAATAATGGTTTGGGTATCGGGTTCAATAGAAAAGCGCTATATAAATGTAAACCATTATTATTATCATTGTTTACACTTGTCGGGATACGGGGGTCTGTTTCAGGAAGGAGGTTCAACAAACTCTGTGCCTAACCATGATCTCTGAGTTGAGTTACCCTCACATGCAACTCGAGTTACTGTTTTCAGAACATTTGATTGTAGTTAGCTCAGTCGACTCTGAGTAAGTTCACTCTGAGTTAAGCCGACAGTAAAAAGCCATCATCAATGGAGCACTGATTCCACTATTCACCATGGCAACAGGTACATAAAAGACAAAGCCTCCATTTTAATCCAGTGGAAATAGAGATATTAATGCACACTCAAGGAACTGCAACTGAAAATTATGGCTAGAGAAACAATATTGATCGAAGACATAAATACATGACTGTAAACTCAGTCTGACCCAGTAACAATATGTTTGGTGATTTGAACTTCAAAAGACGTTGAGGTTAAGATACAGTAGATTTGAATATGTTACACATCTATTTTTATCTTTACTCAAGAGCATTCATTGAAATGCTGTTAAAATATGTTCATATTATTGTAATTATTAACATAATAATCTCCAATATTAGGCTATAGGAATTATGTTCCATCAGTGCAAACAATCGAATCTTGAGTGATAGAGATCATCATTGATACTATGTGTCTAAAGTTATTTCAGTGCAGGTGCAGCTACTTTAACAGACTGACAGTCTGATACATGTGCACAGACAAAGACTAAAATAGCAGAGGTTTGATTCTGAGCTGAGGGTGAATTTATGCTGTGTAACATTTGAATGTGAAGGCAAAATACAATGCTCAAAGAAATGATTTACAGTATGTGCACAAAACCAGTGACTTTAGACAGTCCCGAGTGGCAAACTACTATCCATCAGGATTTAGATTGTGACAGACAGTAAATCTCTGCGAATGAATTTGCTTCGATAAGCACCTTGATAATGACTGAATGAATGAGAAAATGAAGCAGTATGTCTGAGTCTGTAAGAGAGAGGGCACAGAAAAACTCAGGGTTGACTGAAGAAAACCTTCTCCCAACCAGGTTTGGTTCACAGACTCAGTTGCCATAATAACTGACAACGAGCTTCAGTTACCTCTCTTTCTGAAACAAGTTGGATTTAACTCTTTCTCTGGTTTGAGTTTCCTCCCTCTTTGAAACGTTAAAACCCAGATTTTCCCTCATTTCAGGGTTTACATACAGTCAGAGTTTTCACTAAACCTGCTTTATGAGACGTACCTCTGATACGCTTTACTGTGCATGCCATATGAAACCATAAAGTGAAATTCACTGTTTAAATCTAAATATGCAAAGGACACAAAGTAGAAAATTTAGGAGGATTACATTATTTACACAAGTTTTTTTTTTTTTTTTTTTATTAATCAAATTGAATCATGCTGATGTGCCTGTTTGAGTAGTTATTCTTCACCAAGAAAGTATTGTTTTCAGTGCCATTTGCTTGTCTGTCTGTCTTTCATTCTGTCTGTCTATTTGTCAGCAGGATTGTGCAAAAACTTCTGGTCTGATTTCCATCAAACTTGTGGGACGGTGTGGAATGGGCCAAGGATGAACCCATTAAATTTTGGAGCCACTAGGATATGCTGTTGCTCCTATAAGTGGCAATATATTTTTCAGACTTTAATTGGCAATAACTCAGTGCCTGTTAATCGAGTGGATACCAAACTTTGCAAAAACACTGTTCAAGGTAATTTCCATTTAACATAGGTCATTGGCATAGTAATTGTAATAGGCCTACTATCTAGTTGTACTCATTTTTCGAGGAAAAATTTACTGAGGACATTAACGGAACATAATTTGACATTGAGATTTGAGATTGAGAGCAGAAAGACAACTCAAGCTGCGCCCATCCTGATCAGCTGATCAGTCACATGCTCTCCTCATCCAAGTAGGGCGGGTGATTTCAATCCCCAGTTTACCTGCTCATCCCTGGCTATGCTGCTGATCTGCTGCTGCTGCTCCTGCTGCCTATGTGGTTTTCCAAACCCACCTCCTGTGGGCTGTGTCTCTATGATCCCCTGCAGGGTTCTGCTTCATTCCCTGTAATGTCTGCCAAAGCGCATCATTCAGGGATCAAATATCCAAGCCTGACGCCAAACCTGCTGCAACCATGCTCAAGGATACCTATGCTGTGCTTCAGCTTGCAATGCTTTCCTGCTGCTACCATGTTCAAGAATGTGCTAACTTTGCTGTGCTTCAGCTTACCATGCTTACGCTCAATAATTGATTTTTTCTCATTCCAGAGTTGCCTGACTGAAATACTTGTTGTAGCTGAGTCTTCAAAGTTACCAGTTCAAATCACGGTTAACAGTGTCATTGATTAGTTGCTGTATCATACTATCCTAGAACATCAAATGCTAAATACAAATACCTCACTGCACTACTCCTCAAACAATTCTAAATTAGTATGCAAATGTTGCAGTAATGACTGTCAATTTAGTGTGTATTGTACTCACTAGTTCTTCACCCTTCCTCTATTTATTTATGTTCTCAGTGTTAAGACCTGGCCTCCATCCTGGCAGCCAGCCTGATTCCCATCCCAGCCAGCCAACCTGCCAGCCAAACTGTTGTTTAAATAATTGCTGTTTTATTTTGTTCTTATAGGATGTGTTTTATGCATTTTCTGTGAAATCCTTATAAAGTTAGTTAACATGTGAATCTTGTCTTTGACATTGTGTAGTTAGAGTTCTGTGGAGCTGTTATGTAATTTGTGATGATGTTTCTGCAATAAAATGATGTGCCTACAGTAGCTGGTTCATTGACTGACAACCCAGAAGATCTACAAGTGTAGTGATGACATATGATTCATATGATGACTATGAATACCTTACATTATACTTGGCATCTCACTGCATTTTCTTTTATTAATTTAACATACGGTAAATGATTTTTGACTATGTGGATTATAGTGGATTACTAAATGACCTGACATCCTTGTGAATCAATTCACCCTGATAATGTATATACAATAGGCTGCAGTCAATTATATTTATAAAAGATACATTTACATAATATTTATTTATTTAGTGATCATGGTGTTGGTGCATAATAATCAATAAATAAATGACGTCCTTGTCAGAAGCTACGTCACACCAAGGGGGGAGTTGTGGATTCTACAAGTGAAGACCACTTCCGCGTTCAAAAAGCTTCAGTTTAATCAATATTCTGAAGAAAGATCTGATTATTAGCCATAACGCTGTAACCATCCAAGGAAGACTGTAAAGATAGTATGTGCTTCTGTTGAGTTCAAAAGCCTCGTGTAATATCAACTTTATTTATTTAAAACACGTTTTGTTTCCAATGTCATATCATGAAGAAGCACTACATTACCCATAATCCTCATGTTTATCAGCGACGTGTGTGATTGGTCGAGCTTGCTGTTACAAGCAAATAAAAAATTGAACAAATTGAGCTTATATTATTTTCTTAGTAGGCCTAACTAAAAGGTCTTAACATCTTTTTTGTTTTCAACATTGAATAAAACGGTGCTATATTGTTAAAATTCAACGATAAAAGTGAAAGTTGAAAGTTGGCTTGAATTTTGACTTCTTTTTTTCTTTTTTTTCATAATTTTCACCAGCATCTTTCTGGTCCACATCACATCACATTTAATGTAATTTTTAATTCAATGAGTGAATTTTTTTTTTCTTTTTCTGAAAAACATTATTATGAATTCAAGGGTCAGAGGTCACAAGGAATAAAGCAGGGGTTTGAAATTGCACACGGTGGATGACACTAGCCCCCTGATACACATACTCATACTGTATATATATATATATATATATATATATATTTCAGCCCCCTGCGTCAAACCGTTGAGGAGTTATTAATTGTCCCGCCTTTTTTAAATTCAAATTTAAAAAATTGTACATGTGCAAAAAGTGCATTTTCGGCCGCTGCGCAGCGGCCTTTGACCCCACGGACACCAAACTTGGAATACAAGACCCTCAGATGTCACTGAACAATAATCCAGTGGGAAAAAAACGAAATTCCCAGCTGTTTTCTTAATTGGCTGTTGCTGCTCTGAAAAATCAGGTGCTGTGCGTTTCCATGGAAATGGAACGAATCGCTCGAAACTTGGCCTGTGGAGTGGTGACAAGGCTTGGATGAATCCCCCTGAGACCCAACTCTGTGGGCCAATCAGAAAGCCAAGTAGCCTCACGGGGGTCCGATCGCAACGGGACCAAAAGGTTATGATAAGAGGCCGTCTCACTAACCCTAACCCTAACCCTGCACCTAGTGGGTGGCACTAGCCCCCTGATACACTTATTAAAAATTCAGCCTGATAGGCCAAAGCATCTGTGAGCTATTAAAGAATTGCTGTTGAAACATTTCTCCTTTAATATGAGGTCAGAGAAAGGAGCATTATTTTTGACCCTTCACCATTCTGGAACAAATATTAAAAGCTCATCTTCATCTCAGCTTCCTGCATCAAAGTCTAAGTGATTTATTAATTTAACACTAATCAGTGACCTCTGACCCTTGAATTCATAATGTTTTTCAGATATAAAATTAAATTTCACTCATTGAATTAAAAATTACATTGAATGTGATGTGATGTGGACCAGAAAGATGCTGGTGAAAATTATGAAAAAAGAAAAAAAGAAGTCAAAATTCAAGCCAACTTTCAACTTTCACTTTTATTGTTGAATTTTAACAATATAGCACCATTTCATTCAATGTTGAAAACAAAAAAGATGTAAAGACATTTTAGTTACTAAGAAAATATCCTTGTTATAAAATAGTTATCACCAAATAGAAGTCTTAAGTCAGTGTATCTTTATTTCAGCAAATCATGAAACTGGTACAGCCCTTGTCAAGTTGTCTGTGTCCAGGGATCTTAAAGACTTCCAGCATGTATTTGCTTATCTATAACACAGAAAATAGTGTAACAGAATACATGACATTCAAAGAATGAGCTCTTTGCACAGATTGTTAGTCTTTGGTCAAAACATCTTCCATGCCTAGTGGCCACTAGCATGTGCAGCCTTGACATCACTGTGCCTATAACAGTCACAGTTGAGCCTCGCTGAACTAGGTCAAAAGTCATAGGCTTCCTGTTAAAGCTGATCAACAAATCAACAATCATACAACACAAATCACACATATTTCTAAATATTCCTACAGTTCTACAACAAAGATGTAACAAATGTTTTAAAAAAAGTAGAGCAACAAATAGTAAAAATCTGAAAATCACAGGTGTACTGCAAGTTAGAAATGGGACAAACCGTTTACTCTGCTCCAAATACTTTACAATATCACAACATTATTCTGTCTGTTTACATTACAATGACTCATTTGTCTCTTCAGCCTGTAAACACCAATGTCTCACATCCAACATAGCATGTGCATATATAGTGTAGATATGGACAAACAAATACAGTAATTACATTATCTATGACATCATTTGATTATTAATACTGAAGCATCAGTGTTAGAGTCGCATGTGTTACTGTTGGAGATGGAGCTAGTTTCAATTACTTTACATACAGTAGCCTGTTTAGTCTGGTGGTACCCAACATAGGTCAGGCAGGCCCCTCCAAAGGGTCATCAGATAGTCATTAATCTTCTACTTCCTCTGACTCGGGGCTAGTGTAGCCATTGTCATCCCACTCCTCAATATCCTCCTGTGTGTGAAGTAAAACTGGTTCCATGGCAGCTATACCACTGTACACATTCACAGCCTCTTTGTGTTGCCCTTTGAGTGCTTGCAACCTCCGGTTGAGGACACTATTGAGACCATGTGTTGCATCTGCTGTTAGATCACCAAAATCTGTAGAGGAAGTGAGTGGAAAAACATAAAGATGACATATTACATAGTAGCAAGGCTCACTGTCAGAGAAAACATGGTAATTGCAACTGTCGTTACATTCTAAAATGGTGCATATGCAAAAACACAACAAACTGGTAATTGCATCTTAAACTGAACGATGTTAGCAATAAAAGTGGTCCTTAAAACTTTTTTAGATTAATGTTTGATACAGTGCTTGACAATTACTCAATTGACTGAAATTAATCTGATAATGAAACAGTATTGCCAGAACAGAATGTTTTAGAAAGAACAATTTGACTTCAGCCTCTGCACTTAAACACAGTTGTATTTTAATCGTAAGAAATGCAATGTGTAGAGTGGAGGAAAAGATCTCATACATACTGCAGGTTTTGATGCTCTCTAAAGTTTGTCCTCTGAGTGTCTCAACCTCTTGCACTTCCTTCAGAAGGTACTTGATGTGCTGAGACATTTCTTTCACCAGTATGCTCTGCTCCTCCTCCAAGCGTTTCAGCAGCATTACCTGGTCAAAGACAGACCTCTTCAACCTGAAGGTGTTGCCTTTAGGTAGAGAAAAGGAAAGGAGTAGTAAGCCAAGGAGTAATTATTAATATAAATGTAACAGAATGTGAATTGTTTCTGACATAACTAGATATCTTTGGTTCCCTCGAAAGTTAAAAATGTAATCATTACCCAGTGACAATATAATTAGGACGGAGATAGTGAAATTTTGATGGTAATGCAAGCATCTAATTTGTGATTACTACATCAGAATAACAATGCAGATCTCACCACTCCATTTCTGCCCTACAATTTGTATTGTGATTTGGTTTTTTAAAAAAATATCAAGTCGGTGGGTCTGTGTGTTATTTTGGAAAATGTGGTGTTATCTGGAAGACCCACAGAAGCCATTTTGGGTATTTAGCTAAATGTTTGTGTGTTTTTGTCTGTGTGTTTACGTAATTTGACACTGCGATTAAGTCTGACCTGTGCACGATAAAATCACAAACTTTACAGGTGTATAGGTCACATCAAAATGGAGGTCAAGTTTGGAAATCATTCTGATTCAAGCAAGGGGCCAGAGATATAGGGGTTGGAAGATTTGCCCCTCCCCAACACATTGACATCGAGATAAAATCTGAACCGTGCAAGATAAAGTCACAAAACTTACACGTGTGGAGTTCACATCAAAAATAGGCATAGACTATAGACATAGACTAAAAGATTTAGGAATTATCATACCTTCATGTTGTCCTTCCCATGGCAGGATGTAGCCATCTGTCAGACTGCATGCCAACTCCACATCAATCTGACCTTCTTCCACTAAGGTGTTGTACTCCAAGACCTTTTCATGAAGCTTCTTCTTCAGCTCTGTCATTTTCTTTCGCTTCCTTTGTCGTGTTTGATTGCTATCTGCAAAGTCAAATGAAAAGAAAACCATGCCAGAACTTTTTTGTTGTTACAGAAGTGTGCATACATACGTGCACATACATGCACACCTCCACAACATCTATCTACAAAAAGAACCACAATCAAAATAAGTCCTGTGACTTTTGTGTTATCCTTGATATTATTTTAATCGTGCTTTTAAATCTGGTTAGGTCTGATAACTAACCATGCAGACGATATAGATCTTGCTTCTTGCGCAAAAGGTTTACAGTGATGTTCTCAATATCGGCCCTCAGGTCTTCAGTACATCCCGGAGTGTAGACTCTCTCTAAATAGGACAACAACAAAAAATTGAGAGGTGATGTAATCAGTAACAGTCTCATTTGTAGCCACCTTATATTTTGTATATAAAAATAAGTCATTAACATGAAAAGACATCAAAGTATTCCATGTTTTACCTGTGGCTGCCCATTTTCTGACATCACACACCCACTGCTGAATGGTCTCCTGATCGATATGGTGTTCGTTTGTGATGTTGCTGAGGGTGGCAGCTTCCACCTTTGCCCTGTCTGTGATCTTTTGAAGAGGAAAAAAAAAAACAGTACAAAAGCTCCACAATGCAGAAACCACCAGTTTCAGCAAAGCTTTTGATACAAGAGCTTCATCAGAACAAGTGAAAAAGTATAGACTCCCAAGAGGTTTGGATATTCAAAAAAAAAACTATTGTGAGGTTACAATCTGTTAAAAGTACAGGCATTAACCATAAACATGTAGTGTCAGATGAGAAGACAAATGTAATTTCCCTTACTTTGACATATCTGTGGGCTAGTGCTTGATGAAGGCTGACTGACTTCCTTCGATTCCAACCCATGGCCTGTTGAGTCAACATGTTCACTCTTCCTAGTTAAAACAAAAATGCATCCGCAAGCAAAAAAGTAAGAATTTACATAAAAATAAAAATACTAAGTGATAAACCTGACAGACATGACTAAACACATTTGTTTAAAGTGTGCTGAAATACTGAAATATGTATTGTGTTGTACTGTGTGTTATGTCATAATATATTTTTATGTAATATGTTATTATATATTACATCTACATTGTTGTTTGTATGTCTACTCACCATGTTTATGTTTTATATTACTGTTTCTGTTGTGTTGTTTTGTTCTTGTCACTCTGTTTCCCCAATAAAAATAAAAAGTGTGCTGTACTAGTAATTACAGTAAAGGAATACAATGACAACTTCTATAGGGAGGGAACAATGAAACAGTTTTTAAAATCATCTGTAAAAAAAAAAAAAACACTATTCAGGATGCCTTATCAATGAGTGTGTTGGAAGTGTAATACTAACCTGCCTTTGTCATGTATTTAGTGACAAGAGCTGCCCGAGAGAGAAAGCTGTTTACCTGTAAAGCAAATATATCAATTAATGTCTAGTCTCTTTTACATAAAAAAACATCTTCCATTCTATTTATACTCGTTCAATCCATACAGTTACAAAAGTAACAACGACATACTTGCTCCACTTCTTCTCCCACTGTATTTCCTGCTCCATCCTGGCTTCTGCCACCCCATATCACCTGCAGGACAATATGGAAAGTTTTATGTAACATTGCTTTGATAGATGAAAAATAAAGTCATAAATGGTCCCTGACATCTCACATAACAGAAGCTTTTCATTTCGATGGTGGGAAAAAGTCCCCGCACAAGCAGCAGAAAAATTTAATTCATGTACCTCGCATTTTGCTGTATGGGCTTTAGCGTGCATAACGCTAAGAAATGGTCTCATTTCTGTCAGGGGCAGAAGCTCCGGTAGCCCCTCCGCTACTTTGTTGAGGTAGGGCCAGTACCTAAAAAGAAGGAGTTGCATCTTATGATTGTTACAAAGAACTTTTTTTTTAATTGACTTGACAACAATATCAACCTAAAATCAATCATCACATCAGTGAAAAGATGAGGCACTGGCAATGGTTTTGCAATAAGACAAAGATGATTACCTGCATGTAACATCCATACAGAAGAATGTTACATTTGCCTTCTTTGCCATCTCTCTTTGGAGGAACATTGGATAGGCAAATATCTCTCCACGGAAATGGTTGAGTCCTCGCAAGAGAAACCCATGCCTGTATTAAACAGAAGAAAAACTAGTGGTTAATAAACTGACCCAGCAAAGCCTGGCTCAAGCACATAGCATCTATATCATCTGGGTGCCTAGACCAAAATATAAATATTGCTGTTAAAAATGATGGATAAATACCACTCCTTAATCCAAAGTGTGTATGGCTTACAATTCTAAGACTTTATCCTGACCTTGCACACACGCACGCACACACACACACACACACAGACATAGACACACAACACATACCTGCAAACTGCAACTTGAATGCCCTCCTCGTCTATTTTGGCACCAGACTTTTTGGCCATTTCTCTGCCAGCAGTGAACTTGGCAGTGCCACAAACAGCACTGTCATTTGTCTATGAAGTAACACAAACATTTACACACACATTTTGATATAAGATACAGTAACTGTATGCAACAATCATAATAAACAAACCAAAAGTTTCTTACACTTCTCGTGTTGCCCCTGACAAGGTCCACGAATGAGGCAACTTCCTCGTCCTTGGCCAGGAACAACCCTTCATATAGGGGTGGCTCTTCAGTCCTGTCCATGTTCAGTTAACATGATAGTAAATAATAGAAATCAATTAGCAGTACTCTCTTTATTATTTTCCCAGACAATCCTAAAATAAACAGGTGTAATATCTGTACCTACCCTTTCGACTTTGAAAAGCGATAATGTTTTCTGTTTCCATCACAACTTACAGCCAACATGTCTGGAGAACATGCCGGACAATCGAAATGATGGACCTGGCACATGTCCTCTTCTTTATACTTGCAGAATGCAAATTCAAAGAAACTGCGCTGAAATGTATCAGTACAGATACTGCCTGTCTGTATATTAAAAATAATATTTTATTAGTATTTCCTAAAGAAATGCTGACAATCAACTATTTGGTATAAAGTGATATGACATTTCTTGTGTGTTTCAGTTTTATTCAAGCAGACTTACCCTTCCAGCTTGAACAGATCTGTGCTCCAACATTTTAAGAAAGGCCTGCCTAGACATGGCCGGTGCTGTCAACTTCATATGCGCAAACGTACTGAACACATCAAATTTGTACACGGTCTGGCAGCTGCTGGTAGCTGGCCAGTACCGATATCTAAGGAGATCTTTCATGTCAGGGGTCCATTCTGCGGAGCGGATTTCTGGGGCAGGCAGACATCATATTTTCCTGTGAACAAGAAGACAGTAGATAGTAAAGACTTGAGATATTTCAGTAATCAAATTACACATGATCATATTGTATTTTTTACAGAGTACATACGATATACTGGATATTTAACATGGCATTTGGAAGTTGCCAGGTGAAAAAAAAATGACCAGGTGATTAAAAAGGTTTACATTGCTCACAGTGGTTACATTCTGTCATACAATACTTAACTTGCACAAAAGTAGAGCTTCCAGAACAACATACCATTGATGGTGACCACAGAAATATGCTTCCCTGGAATGACTGTGAGGTCTTGGGAGCATTCACAGATGGCTTGAGTAGACACAGGCAGCTGGCATACTGCAATACAGGGGGGAACAGTTATTAAGGGTGTATTTACAGTTTTTCCTTAAATGCATTTCCTAAAACACTGAACTCATTCTAAAATAGGGCATAAAACCCCACAATATTAACACATATTGGCCACAGCTCTCTTCTAGCTATTCCAAACGTGCATCGATACACAATATTTGAGGAATTTCAGTATAACTGGACATGTATTGTTCATGTTTACATACATTGTTCACAAAACTGAGGTTGGCCATTGTCACCCATCACCACAGCTGTTGTTGGGGGAATGGGCTCAAAAAACCCATGGATTAATGCTTCTCTGTCATGGAAGATGTTCCTCTTGTGGGCCTCCACATCACATTCTGCACAAAGGAACTCCATGTCCAGTGGCACACAGTCCAGGCACCTCACAACAGCTTCACAAAGAGAGCATCTGTGGCACTTCTGGTTGATTATTCTCTCAGTGGAGAGTTTTGAATCCAAAAGTGTTGTCCTTGTTATTTTCATTTTTGCGTTTGTGAGAAGCTGCCTCTGTGTCCAGGCAGAAACCTCATTTGTTTTTTCTGGAATCGGTACTGCTGCAAGAGTGTCCCTCAACTCTTGAAGATGTGTTTCTAAAAAAGAAAACAGCTGTTGAGCCACACTAAAACTTAAGGCATGGACATTAATGGATATTAAGGAAGTATATTGAAAACACTTTTGAGTTGGAAAAAAAATACAAGGTCTGAGCAAAAAGTTGCAGCATTGCTTCTGTTTTAAATGAATGGCACACACCACAATAATTCAGCATAATTGTTGCTGTGGGGAATGTGTTTGTGATGATGAGAGCAACAACGTTTTGCATACTTACTCACAAGGGCTATGGCCTAAACCTGCTAAATGCCCATTATTGTACTGTGCACCATTCGTCACAACAGGAACAGCCCCACAACTTTTTCCTCACACCTCATTTGCTGAATAGTAAAAGCAACATGATGTAACTCATTAACAATATTAGAGAGTAATGCCTCTACCAAACATACATTAAAGCAGAAGTAAGCGGAATATTTGTATTAATATAGGTCTTAAATAGTTATATCTTCCGACAGCAATCACTTATATAGAGTGTTTGATCTGAAACACGGGTCTGTCAGTCACTCTGCTCTGCTGTAAGCCGAGGAGAAAACTTTCCTTGTATCCTACAACCTTTATCCAATGAGGAGAGAGAACGGCATAAAGGGGCGGTCCTCTCTGTGTGTGCAGCCAAGGGATGCGCGTGAATGTGGTGACGTAGGGACGAGGGCGGGGACTGCTAACTCCATCAGCTGACAAGAAGTTAGCCAAAACGACCGGATCGCTTACTTCTGCTTTAACTCAATAGATACAATTTAAAACGTAATAATGAGTAACTAGATGAGTAAATAAATAGAGGAAATGGGAAAAAATGTACTGACTGTGAACTACTGTAACAATCAATGCACTCACCAAGGCTTGTCAACTCCTGATCTTCCATCTGGAGGCTTTCCTCAGGAACAGGGTGCTTTCCTCTGGCTTGTGCAGCTGCAGAGACAGTAACATTTGCTTAACTCTACAATCAATCTAAAAGTACACAGTCATTTTAATATGAAAATGTTCCATAACAACTGAAGGCAAGGAAACTAAGTAAGAAATGTCCACATTATTACTAATACAATTTATATTTGTCACACAATATTATCCAGAGCAGGGTACATAAAACACAAGCAAGGATTATCAGTCACAGGTTCTTAATATCTCTAATTCTTTCGTGTGATGTATGATGTATGATGATGTATGTTTCACACACATTGCAACAGTGGTATCTTTAACTTACATCCAGTTATACTAGTACTCTACAAAATAACAACTTAATGAATTAAAACTTTTCGTAAAATACGGTATAGTAATCAAAGAACAAACCTGATTGTGTTGGCCGACGTTTCCCACGTCTGCTTTTGACAGCTGAATTGGGGAAGGATCTCTTCCTGCTTTTATTCCTTTTTGTTTGAGGAACAGCAGGGTTTTCTTTGGCCATGGCTTCCTATATGTTTGCAGAGTTTGAGATCAAACTTTAACAAGTACAACAACAAAGTTGTGAGTTAAAACATAAGACGGCAACAATTAAAATTAAGCATTACTCGACAGCTGCACAAAAGGATCTAACTGACCCTTTACATTACAGTATCAGTAACAGTACAGCATCAGGAAAAAGCAATAGCAATGATCATTTAGACTTGGGTAGTTGTTTTGTTTATCATGAAAAGCCTCACCTTGGCCTCTTGGACATATGCAGCACTAATTAATGCTGCCATGTGCACCCTAGCCTCTCCTGGATCATCAAAGATCCTTGCAGCAGAATTGAGAGACATGGCTCTCAAACATAAAACACAAATACAAATACAGACAATACAGACAATACAATACGATACAAAGACAATGAACACTACACAAAATGAAGAGAGAGAGAGAGTGACTGACTGAAAGAGAGAGAAAGACAGTGAGAATGACTGAAAGAGAGAGAGTGATTGAAAGACAGGGGTAAGACAAACGATACAGAATGGCTCTTAAAAGTGCCTTTGTTTTTTTGGTGAGTGTGTGTGTATGTGTGTGTGGGTGTCTCAATGTAAATGTTGCAATGAAGCTGCAAAAGAAGAAAAAGAAAAGCATAATTAGAATAGCTTTCAAATAAATGAGCATTTATTATTTTCTGTCACCAAATATACTATTATCAATCAAATATTTTAACCTAATCAAAATCACTATGTACAATACAAACCAATCTTTAATGTACAAATGAACTCTTCAATATATAGCTATATAACGTTATAACCCCAAGTTACCTGTAGTGCCCTAACTCACTTCCTGCGTCAGCGGAAGTTACCAAACCCAACCCCAACAAAATAAAACACAAAAATGAAACAGCTCCTACAAAATGATTAACTGATTTCGGTGGTTGACAGACTGACTAAATCTTGCCAGAGACCGCTAGCTGTCATGCAACGATAGCATAATCTGCTAACGTTCGGTCGGTCAAGCAAGCTCCTATTAAGGCGGGTCCACACCGCACCGACTGCCCGACTCGCGTCGGTAAATGAAGTCGTGCTACTTAATATGGCCGACTCGAATGGCGGATTACACATTTGAATCGGCTGAAATGAACGCCGACGTGGGCCGATTCGAGCGACCACACCAAGTAGACTCATGTCACGGACGCCGACTCTCTCAAAGACGCCGATTTGCGGTCCGGTGTGGACCCGCCTTTACACTGTATGGTCAAGCTAGAGTTAACAACGATAACGATGCATCATATTAAAACACTCAAACTAAGCTCCGCAGTTAAAACGCTAGAAACACTGTGCTACAATGGAAGAAATAACAGTAATATAATTTTGTGATTTGAAATAATAAAGAGGCCTTTGGCTGAAACCGGAGAGAGTTACTTACTGTGGCTGGCCGGAAGTGGTCTGGCGGGGGGCAGAAAACGCGGTGAATATGGAGGACACACCCACGTTACCAAGGCAACGGGCAACGCCGGTGTTTTTCAGATAAAATATAAAATTTCACTCATTTAATTAAAAAGATGTTAAGACCTTTTGGTTAATAAGAAAATAATATGAGCTCAATTTGTTTTATTTTTTAGTTACTAAGAAAATAATGTTTAACCAAACTCGACCAATCAGACACGTCGGTGATAGACATGAGGATTATGGGTAATGTAGTGCTTCTCCGTGATATGACATTGGAAATAAAACGTGTTTTCTTAAAATAAAGTTGATATTACACGGGGATTTTGGACTCGACAGAGGCACATACTATCGTTACACAGTCTGCCTTGGATGGTTACAACGTTATGGCTTATAATCAGATCTTTCTTCAGAATATCGATTAATCTACATTTGCACTTCCGGGATCTATGAAACAACACCCACAGCGTGACGTCTTTGAAGCTGACAATGCGTGTGTCCGCCACGGAACGGATCCTAATTGACTTTCAGTGAAGACTGTTTGCGTGGTGATCACACGGAATTCTTACACAATGCGTGCCAGGAGCACGCAATGCGTTATTAAGCGGTCGTGCTTCTTTCACGCATTTCTGTGAGATCAGGTTGTTTAAAAGTAGTAGTTTTAACAGTTGAAAACCGCTCGCTTAAAGTCATGACAAACCAAACTAACTTCCGGGTTTGTCGATATATGTACTTTATATGTATAGGAGCTCGAGTGGACAGTACGAGTTACATGGAGGTTCTGCTTGTTATTCTTTCTGTCAGAAATAAACGGAGATCGTCTCCAAAAAGGTCCCAGTGTCACAGCATCATTCACACCAACACAACGCAGAAGCACACCGGTCACATCTGGATGCCCTGGTCGTGATTAAAGTTTATTTTAACTTCTTCGAGTGAAATGTACACCGATGGAAAAATGAAGTGAAAACACTGGTAATTAAAAGCAAGAGGATACTTTATTTTCTTTGGTCTAAAGTGCAAAACAAATAGTGAAAAACATTTAAAAAAAATATACAATAATAATATAATGTACATATGTGTCATGTTATTATGCAATTTTGAACTTTTAAAAGTTGTTTTTATTGCATTTATTGTTGAAAACGAAAATGTTATTACATAGAAGTAAACATGTGTAACGGGGTGAAGAAGTAGTGTAATTCCACTTGTCATACAAACTCATAACACGACACAGAAACTTGTTTGTCCTATGGTAAGTAAACGCAGCACCCCCGTGGATTACGACGGCTACATCGGGGTTAGCAGTCGGACCTCGCTGTTTCCCTGGTAAGTACGTGAGTTCTGAGCGCCGCCATTTTGTATATTAATTACTTTAACTTTAATACGAAGGGGCCGTTTAAGTTGTATTTTTTTAAGCATATAGCTCCCGAAACGTCAAACATGTCCTTGGTCATGAAAAGTCGACGGTGTTTTTGTTTTTGTTAACGAAATGGCACGTTAGCTAGAAGAGAAAATACATTTAATAAATGTGAAGAGTAGATAACAGTGTATTTCAACGGTATCTCTCTCTCTCTTTCTCTCTGAACGGATAAATAAAGAGTAAGAGCAAGCGCAAATCGTGGCAGCGGCAGCTAGCCGTGGCACTTCCGGTGGCACCGCGAGGTGCCGCGGCAGCTGTCGCTGTTTGGTGGCATCTTCCGGTGGCATCTTCAGGTGCCACCGACCTGCCACGGCACCTGAGGCTGTTTGAGGCACTTACCACTGACATGCCGCGGCATTTACCGACATGCCACGGCAACTACAGCTTTTTGAAGCAGCTGCCACAGGATGAAGTGGCTGTTAAATGATATTAAAAAAAAAATGATAATAAAAAGTGATTTAACCATAAAGACTTCGCACATAAGACTGTAGCATTATCAGAGCACTAAATATTTGTTGAATTTATGAATGCGAAAATCACGGGGGTGGGGGGGGGGGGGGGGCGATGTATATTTTCTCTCGCTCTCTCTCTCGCTCTCTCTCTCACACACACACTATGGGGTCAGTTCAGTCTCATTAATAATGAATGCACAGAGAAGGATTCACAAATGTAGTTGTGATTTATATATAAATGACTTTCTGCTCACAAATACATTTCGTTTTAAATAAATGTAATAGAAATCCATAAATATATGAATAAAAAAATATTTGCAATTTTCATCAAAAATGTATTTGTATGTTGTTACATTTATATACAAACTGTTAAACTTGAATTTAAAAGACGCTTTTCATTTGTGAACTTGTTTGCATTTATTCGTGAACTGGTCTGTATTTATTTGTGGATTTTTGAGACTCTCCTGGGGCCTGTACTACGAAGCGAGTTCAACATACCCACGGTATCGTACAGAGATCCAGCATAAGTTACCCTAACAAAGGCAATCGGAGATAAGCGGTCACACGAAGCTGCATATCAACTCGTTAAGTCAACACAGGGTTTACCTGTCCAGCTATGAGCGCGTGCACATGAAAGAGGCGGCGTTTGCAGCATTTGACCAATCACAAACATGGGTCAGTCTACGGCAGCGGAGCGGCGTATTTCACGTACGAGGAGCGAACCATAATCATACAGAAATACGAAGAAGTTTAACATATAATGCAGGCAAAAGGAAACCGTTTCATCTGTAACATGCAGGAAGGACAGCTGGCAAAAACTCGCCGACTGTGTGAATGCGGAAGTCGTATTAATAGTATTAGTAGTATAATATGACTGCCCCATCATAAGGACACTACAAGATCTGATTGATTACATGGTCACTTTAACTTTGCTGATAGCTTAGTGGTAGAGTTACTGCCCCATGTAATGAAGCTCCTTGCAGCGGCCCCGGTTCGAATCCGCCCTTCGGCCGTCTTTTAAATCATGTCGTCGCTCTCTCTCTCGTCCCTTTAACTCTTATGATGTCTCTTATGGGAGCAAATCAAATAAATATAAAAACATAATTCAAAGTGGTAAGTAGGCTGTACGCTGACAAAGAAAAGTCTTTGTGAGAAGAGAGTCATTTATATATAAATCAGAAAATACATTTGTGAATCCTTCGCTGTGCATTCATTATTAATGAGACTGAACTGACCCCATACACACACACACACTGGAGATTAATCATGTGAAACATATTTCATATATGAAAGCAGTGTCAGTGTCTTGAAGACAAATACAGGCAGATTTGACATAGTTTGACTGACAGTAACTTCATTTCTGCGGCCGGTGAGTGGCAACTGCCTAAAACAGCTGTAGCTGTCGGTAAATGCCGTGGTAGGTGAGTGGCAGGCCAATTTTGGCATTCAACAAATATTTAGTGCTCTGATAATGCTACATTCTTATCTGCCAAGAATTTACGGTTACATTTTTATCATCATTATTTTTTTATTAAAAAATATCCCACAGCCACTTCATCCTGTGGCAGCTGCTTCAAAAAGCTGTAGTTGCCGTGGCATGTCGGTAAATGCCGCGGCAGGTCAGTGGCAAGTGCCTCAAACAGCCTCAGTTGCCGTGGCATGTCGATGCCACCGGAAGATGCCACCAAACAGCGACAGCTGCCGCGGCACCTCGCGGTGCCACCGGAAGTGCCACGGCTAGCTGCCGCTGCCACGATTTGCGCTTGCCCCTACTGTAAATAAAAGAAGCGTACAAACTTCTTGGTTACAGAAACATGGCGTATTTATTTAATGAGGTTAGCGCATGTCGACGGTCTGGTCTGAGGGGGGGGGGGGGGGGGGGGTCCAATTGTGTGTGTGGGGGGGGGGGGGGGGGGGGGGGCTTGCAGCTTTGATTTGAATTCTAATAATTCCTTGTTCATCCAGATTCAGCATCCAAAGCACTAAAAAAATGAATTACTGAATATAAATCACTACTAGTTTCCAATAATATATGAATTACTGATGTGGTCCTTTTTATGCAGGTGTCACCTTATTAGCGCCGCCATTTTGTATATTAATTACTTTAACTTTAATACGAAGGGGCCGTTTAAGTTGTATTTTTTTAAGCATATAGCTCCCGAAACGTCAAACATGTCCTTGGTCATGAAAAGTCGACGGTGTTTTTGTTTTTGTTAACGAAATGGCACGTTAGCTAGAAGAGAAAATACATTTAATAAATGTGAAGAGTAGATAACAAATATGTGTATTTCAACGGTATCTCTCTCTCTCTTTCTCTCTGAACGGATAAATAAAAGAAGCGTACAAACTTCTTGGTTACAGAAACATGGCGTATTTATTTAATGAGGTTAGCGCATGTCGACGGTCTGGTCTGAAGGGGGGGGGGGGGGTCCAATTGTGTGTGTGTGGGGGGGGGGGGGGGGGGCTTGCAGCTTTGATTTGAATTCTAATAATTCCTTGTTCATCCAGATTCAGCATCCAAAGCACTAAAAAAATGAATTACTGAATATAAATCACTACTAGTTTCCAATAATATATGAATTACTAATGTAGTTCTTTTTTTTGCAGGTGTCAACAGTCAGGCATGGCTACATACTACCCCGCAATGCCAGGCATGTTAATTTGTTTGCTGTACTACTGTGCTTTCTAAAATTAATTTCACCAAATAGAGGTTACACTTTCTAAAATTGTTCATCCCTAATCTACAGAAGTAGAAGTCAGGACCGACACTGTGCCATCGGAGCAAGCTGCAAGGCAAGTGCAGGTTCTACTTTCTATATATATCAATATTTCAAATAGTATGATGAAGTGATGTGTAGAGTTGAGCCGGATACTCGGCTGAAACGAGTATCCGGTACGGATAAAGCACTTTTGCCGAGTACGAGTATTATACGAGTAATACGAGTCAATATCTGTGCTCGGATTAAATAAAAATCCTCATTGGGTAGCTGACTGTGTCTGCATCCTGTGATATGCTACAGCCCCTCCCCTACACACTCGCAGATGTGTTGTTGTGTCCGCTCTGATCACTCACACACAGAACAGCTCTCTGTCTCTCCCTCAGTCACTCATGTTCGCGGGTCGTTTTCTGTTAATGTTTAGGGTTTCTTTCTTCAGCTTCAGGTTTGTTATTACTAGGGCCAGACCGATATTGATTTTTGAGTGCCGATGCCGATGCCGATTATTTTCAGAGAAAAATTACGATAACGATTTAATCGGCCGATTATATATAAAAAAAAAAGCATATAAAACGTATTTTTTGATACCTTAAATATACTTTAAACACTTTTGACGAATATGTGAATTGAATGCAGAACCTTTGAGTGTTTTAGAATACATTTACAGTCAAAAATGAGTGCAAATACAGCCTTATCTTATTGTCAATAAAATAAAATAAAGTTTTAAAAAATATTTCTTAAGTTACTTGGGGCATTTTGAAACTCGGATATAAAGCATTTTCCATCTGCAAGGCTTATACATAAATATACCTTATTTACAAATTATGCATTTATAATAAGCTACCGCAATCAAATGTAAAATAAATAAATAACTCCCAATGTGCTGCGCTCGTGAGCAGTGACTAACACGTGCGCACTGAGCAGTATGGTCTCACCGTGCGCTTCATTTATTCGCTTCATTCGCGTCATTCGCTTCATTCGCTTCATTCGCGTCATTCGCCCTCCTCCTCCGCCTCGGGGTACCGGATGCCAGAGTCCGTGAGCCTCCTCCGGGAGCCACGTCCCTCGCACCTCTCCCCAGAGTCGGGGCCACATTCGACCTCAGATCAGACGAGACAACCCGCTGAATTTAAGCATATTACTAATTGGAGGAAAATAAACTATCTAGGATTCCCTCAGTAGCGGCGAGCGAAGAGGGAATAGCCCAGCGCCGAATCCCCGTCCGACGGGCGGGCGGACGTGGGAAATGTGGCGTACGGAAGACCGATTGCCCGGTGTCGCGCGGGGGCCTGAGTCCTTCTGATCGAGGCTCAGCCCATGGACGGTGTGAGGCCGTCTTCCCGAGTCGGGTTTGGTAATGCATCCCGTCCATCTCAGCTCATCTGTCTGTCGGCTTGAACTCGTCGCTGATTGGATGTCGCGGCGCGATGCCGCCTGAAAAGTTTGATATTTTCAACTTTATTCGCGCCGCGTCTCATCGCGCCAGACGCTCCATTCGCGCCGCCTCCGCCTGAATCGCGTGTCATCGCGCCATTTACATTGGTTTTCAATGTCGCCGCTCAATTCGCGTCTACCGCGTTCGGTGTGAACGCCCCTTTAAGTAGAATGGAGTAGGAGCGCACTCTGCTGGATACTAAGCGGCGTCTTTTGGCAGATGTTGATTATTTTCAAAAAGGCTATAATCGGCCGATTAAATCGTGAGGCCGATGAATCGGTCGGGCCCTAGTTATTACTTAGGTTGGTACTTACTTATGAACTAGTAGAGTTCTGGTACTTCGTTCAGACGTGGTGCCGACTCGCGTTGCGTCTCTGCCTGTCGGAGATTTTTCTTTTTCTTTTTTTAACCGTCATCTGGCTGCCTGCAACACTTTCTTGCTGTATTTTGTGAAAAAATAAAGCTGGTAGTGGTATAAATATTGGAAATCAAGCTACACACACACACACACTCTCACTCTCTCTCTCTCCCCCTCCCTGCCGGTCGTCGGAGTTTTTTTTTTGTGTTTTTTTTTTAACCGTCAACTGGCTCTAACTGTTTTTTGACTCCACGCACTGATGTCTGACACTTTCTTGCTGTATTGGATGAAAAAATAAAGCTAGTAGTGGTATAAATATCGCAAATTAAGCTAGTACACACACACACACACACACACACACACACACACACACACACACACCTGGTGTGGGGAAAAAAAAAAAAAAAATATATATATATATATAGTGGCCCTTTGTCACTATCGACGCACGCTGCGGTTTAAAGGGCTTTACGCGTGCCAATGTAAGTGTAGGTGTATGCAGGTGTAGCCAAAGTGCATAACACAGCAACTGTCCAGTCAAAGCTTCTCCTTTTGTTGCAAATTTATTTATACAGCCGACTCGAATACTCACTAAACACAACAACACATTCTCTCTGTGGCATAACACGGCATGGCACGGTCAAAACCGTATGAGTTCCTCAGCGTGCGCACCTGCGCTGATTACCCACCTACATTTATCACTTCAGGCCAATTACCTGAACAGAAATCGCCACCTACTGGCACAAAATGTGTACAACATTACAAAACAAAGAAAATGACCGATTTGGCTCCTACACACCGGCCCCTAATTGTTAATGGCGTGTAACATAACAATTCAAACAAACAAAAAAAACAAAAGGAGCCAACTGTTCTTCTTAGTGATAAATGTATAACAATCCCATTAGTGCAAAAACACCAATTAAACCTCACAGGCTGCCATCAGCAGGCAAAGTTTAGTTACAGGCCTTTCCATAATACTAGACTTTGTCTTGAGACGAACAGATCGCACAAACCCATGCTTGTCAGGAAAGGTTTCCATAACTTTACCAAGCAGCCAAGAGCCTCGAGGAGCTGTTGAGTCCACCACTAACACAATGTCCCCAGCAGCAAGACTTCTTTTCCCCTGGACGATTCAGCTTGACTTGGCGGTCCACGAGGATCTTCTGCCAGTACCGTTGTTCATGGTCACCTGTGAGAATCTCCAGCTTCCAGCTGTGCTGTTTCTGGAGCTCTGCTCCGGCATCGCCGACGGCTTTGGCGTCTTCCGGGATGTGAAAGCGGATGTAACCCTCAGAATCTCCTTCCAGGGTGTCAATGTACGCTACTGGGGATATTTTACACAGAGCATCCTTAACGAACTTCCTCTCTGGCAGCGGCTTGCTGTCCGTAATCTTCACGATGACACCACTGATAAACTTAGGGCCTTGATTGGTGTCTTTCTTCTCGGCATCTTGAGGAGCCTTCTCTGTTCTCCATCACACTCTTGTTCTTCTTGACATCGATCTTATTGATGCACTTCTTCAGGGACTTCATGCTGCGCTTCTGCAACGTCAGATACTCATCCTTCAACTCCAGCCACTGTTTCTTTGCTAGAACCCGGAGTGGGATGACTTCTTCGCCGATTTTCAGTTTCTCCTTGTGTTTCTTTTTTCTCTTCCTCTTGGCTTTGAGTGTTGAATCATCTCTGTTTTCTTTCCCTTCCTCAACACCTCTCTCCGTGTCACTTTCACTCCTCTTCCTCATAGAAATCCTGTTCACTGTGGCAGAGAGAAACTCTGTCTCCAAGGCACCACTGCTTCCACTCAGTGGACCATTAATGATCCATCCCAACACAGTTCTAATAGCGTACGGGCCATTCCCGTGGCTGTTGATGACCTCCCATGGTTCCAGCAATTTGGGAGCGTTGGTTCCTATCAACAAATCAACGTTTGCTTTTATGTGTGGGATGTGAACATCTGACAGGTAAGACCATTTATCCAGCTCCTCAGTTGTTATTATATTATTAGTGGTGACTGCAGCTGATGCCGAACTCCGCCTCAGACCCAGACCCTGGCAACGGCAGCTCCTCCACTCGTCCTCCCACGATATGGCTTTCTCGGGCAGCAAAGGCCCACAGCTCCCACGCCAACAGTTTCCCAACGAGTCCAATGGGAACCAGGGTTTTGACAAGTATAGCGGCCCTTTGTCACTATCGACGCACGCTGCGGTTTAAAGGGCTTTACGCGTGCCAATGTAAGTCTAGGTGTATGCAGGTGTAGCCAAAGTGCATAACACAGCAACTGTCCAGTCAAAGCTTCTCCTTTTGTTGCAAATTTATTTATACAGCCGACTCGAATACTCACTAAACACAACAACACATTCTCTCTGTGGCATAACACGGCATGGCACGGTCAAAACCGTATGAGTTCCTCAGCGTGCGCACCTGCGCTGATTACCCACCTACATTTATCACTTCAGGCCAATTACCTGAACAGAAATCGCCACCTACTGGCACAAAATGTGTACAACATTACAAAACAAAGAAAATGACCGATTTGGCTCCTACAATATATATATAAAAAGATCACACTGATCATAAAAAAAATAAAGAAAAAAGTTATTGTTGAGTATGAAAACTCTTCATTACATTTTACTTGATAATTGCAACCGCATGTGTTGTATTCATTGTTGCAAAACTTGTTCTGTAAATAGTTCGTTTGCTATCGTGATCAAAACCATTGATCTGAAGCTCAATGCTGATGCTGTCCTGTAAATAGTTTTCTAATCAGCAATAAATAACAATTTCTGATCAGCCCATATCAATTGCATGCTAAAAATAACATACCAGTTAAAACCTCGCTCATTTCAAGACAACCAGACCCACGTCCGGGTTAAATCCCGCCCACTTCCGGGTTAGTCCCCGCCCACTCCGAGTACAGATACAGATACAGATAATTCATATGGTTAACAGATACAGATACAGATAATGCTGTACTCGCTCATCCCTAGTGATGTGTGTAGTATATGAGTGAAGAAAATAAACTGGTTTTGTTTCCTTTTTAGAACGGGAGTGCGATTTGGATCAATGGACCTCGGGGGTTCGGAGCAAGTTTCTCCACGAGCTGCACCTCCAAGGCAAGTGCAGGTTCTACTTTCTATATATATAAATATTTCAAATAGTATGATGAAGTGATGTGTAGAGTTGAGCCGGATACTCGGCTGAAACGAGTATCCGGTACGGATAAAGCACTTTTGCCGAGTACGAGTATTATACGAGTAATACGAGTCAATATCTGTGCTCGGATTAAATAAAAATCCTCATTGGGTAGCTGACTGTGTCTGCGTCCTGTGATATGCTACAGCCCCTCCCCTACACACTCGCAG
This sequence comes from Eutrigla gurnardus, assembly GCF_963514095.1. Classification (NCBI taxonomy): domain Eukaryota; kingdom Metazoa; phylum Chordata; class Actinopteri; order Perciformes; family Triglidae; genus Eutrigla; species Eutrigla gurnardus. The sequence goes on from NW_028155497.1 coordinate 180,102, forward strand.
ATGTGTTGTTGTGTCCGCTCTGATCACTCACACACAGAACAGCTCTCTGTCTCTCCCTCAGTCACTCATGTTCGCGGGTCGTTTTCTGTTAATGTTTAGGGTTTCTTTCTTCAGCTTCAGGTTTGTTATTACTAGGGCCCGACCGATATTGATTTTTGAGTGCCGATGCCGATGCCGATTATTTTCAGAGAAAAATTACGATAACGATTTAATCGGCCGATTATATATATAAAAAAAAAGCATATAAAACGTATTTTTTGATACCTTAAATATACTTTAAACACTTTTGACGAATATGTGAATTGAATGCAGAACCTTTGAGTGTTTTAGAATACATTTACAGTCAAAAATGAGTGCAAATACAGCCTTATCTTATTGTCAATAAAATAAAATAAAGTTTTAAAAAATATTTCTTAAGTTACTTGGGGCATTTTGAAACTCGGATATAAAGCATTTTCCATCTGCAAGGCTTATACATAAATATACCTTATTTACAAATTATGCATTTATAATAAGCTACCGCAATCAAATGTAAAATAAATAAATAAATAAATAACTCCCAATGTGCTGCGCTCGTGAGCAGTGACTAACACGTGCGCACTGAGCAGTATGGTCTCACCGTGCGCTTCATTTATTCGCTTCATTCGCGTCATTCGCTTCATTCGCTTCATTCGCGTCATTCGCCCTCCTCCTCCGCCTCGGGGTACCCGATGCCAGAGTCCGTGAGCCTCCTCCGGGAGCCACGTCCCTCGCACCTCTCCCCAGAGTCGGGGCCACATTCGACCTCAGATCAGACGAGACAACCCGCTGAATTTAAGCATATTACTAATTGGAGGAAAATAAACTATCTAGGATTCCCTCAGTAGCGGCGAGCGAAGAGGGAATAGCCCAGCGCCGAATCCCCGTCCGACGGGCGGGCGGACGTGGGAAATGTGGCGTACGGAAGACCGATTGCCCGGTGTCGCGCGGGGGCCTGAGTCCTTCTGATCGAGGCTCAGCCCATGGACGGTGTGAGGCCGTCTTCCCGAGTCGGGTTTGGTAATGCATCCCGTCCATCTCAGCTCATCTGTCTGTCGGCTTGAACTCGTCGCTGATTGGATGTCGCGGCGCGATGCCGCCTGAAAAGTTTGATATTTTCAACTTTATTCGCGCCGCGTCTCATCGCGCCAGACGCTCCATTCGCGCCGCCTCCGCCTGAATCGCGTGTCATCGCGCCATTTACATTGGTTTTCAATGTCGCCGCTCAATTCGCGTCTACCGCGTTCGGTGTGAACGCCCCTTTAAGTAGAATGGAGTAGGAGCGCACTCTGCTGGATACTAAGCGGCGTCTTTTGGCAGATGTTGATTATTTTCAAAAAGGCTATAATCGGCCGATTAAATCGTGAGGCCGATGAATCGGTCGGGCCCTAGTTATTACTTAGGTTGGTACTTACTTATGAACTAGTAGAGTTCTGGTACTTCGTTCAGACGTGGTGCCGACTCGCGTTGCGTCTCTGCCTGTCGGAGATTTTTCTTTTTCTTTTTTTAACCGTCATCTGGCTGCCTGCAACACTTTCTTGCTGTATTTTGTGAAAAAATAAAGCTGGTAGTGGTATAAATATTGGAAATCAAGCTACACACACACACACACTCTCACTCTCTCTCTCTCCCCCTCCCTGCCGGTCGTCGGAGTTTTTTTTTTGTGTTTTTTTTTTAACCGTCAACTGGCTCTAACTGTTTTTTGACTCCACGCACTGATGTCTGACACTTTCTTGCTGTATTGGATGAAAAAATAAAGCTAGTAGTGGTATAAATATCGCAAATTAAGCTAGTACACACACACACACACACACACACACACACACACACACACACACACCTGGTGTGGGGAAAAAAAAAAAAAATATATATATATATATATAGTGGCCCTTTGTCACTATCGACGCACGCTGCGGTTTAAAGGGCTTTACGCGTGCCAATGTAAGTGTAGGTGTATGCAGGTGTAGCCAAAGTGCATAACACAGCAACTGTCCAGTCAAAGCTTCTCCTTTTGTTGCAAATTTATTTATACAGCCGACTCGAATACTCACTAAACACAACAACACATTCTCTCTGTGGCATAACACGGCATGGCACGGTCAAAACCGTATGAGTTCCTCAGCGTGCGCACCTGCGCTGATTACCCACCTACATTTATCACTTCAGGCCAATTACCTGAACAGAAATCGCCACCTACTGGCACAAAATGTGTACAACATTACAAAACAAAGAAAATGACCGATTTGGCTCCTACACACCGGCCCCTAATTGTTAATGGCGTGTAACATAACAATTCAAACAAACAAAAAAAACAAAAGGAGCCAACTGTTCTTCTTAGTGATAAATGTATAACAATCCCATTAGTGCAAAAACACCAATTAAACCTCACAGGCTGCCATCAGCAGGCAAAGTTTAGTTACAGGCCTTTCCATAATACTAGACTTTGTCTTGAGACGAACAGATCGCACAAACCCATGCTTGTCAGGAAAGGTTTCCATAACTTTACCAAGCAGCCAAGAGCCTCGAGGAGCTGTTGAGTCCACCACTAACACAATGTCCCCAGCAGCAAGACTTCTTTTCCCCTGGACGATTCAGCTTGACTTGGCGGTCCACGAGGATCTTCTGCCAGTACCGTTGTTCATGGTCACCTGTGAGAATCTCCAGCTTCCAGCTGTGCTGTTTCTGGAGCTCTGCTCCGGCATCGCCGACGGCTTTGGCGTCTTCCGGGATGTGAAAGCGGATGTAACCCTCAGAATCTCCTTCCAGGGTGTCAATGTACGCTACTGGGGATATTTTACACAGAGCATCCTTAACGAACTTCCTCTCTGGCAGCGGCTTGCTGTCCGTAATCTTCACGATGACACCACTGATAAACTTAGGGCCTTGATTGGTGTCTTTCTTCTCGGCATCTTGAGGAGCCTTCTCTGTTCTCCATCACACTCTTGTTCTTCTTGACATCGATCTTATTGATGCACTTCTTCAGGGACTTCATGCTGCGCTTCTGCAACGTCAGATACTCATCCTTCAACTCCAGCCACTGTTTCTTTGCTAGAACCCGGAGTGGGATGACTTCTTCGCCGATTTTCAGTTTCTCCTTGTGTTTCTTTTTTCTCTTCCTCTTGGCTTTGAGTGTTGAATCATCTCTGTTTTCTTTCCCTTCCTCAACACCTCTCTCCGTGTCACTTTCACTCCTCTTCCTCATAGAAATCCTGTTCACTGTGGCAGAGAGAAACTCTGTCTCCAAGGCACCACTGCTTCCACTCAGTGGACCATTAATGATCCATCCCAACACAGTTCTAATAGCGTACGGGCCATTCCCGTGGCTGTTGATGACCTCCCATGGTTCCAGCAATTTGGGAGCGTTGGTTCCTATCAACAAATCAACGTTTGCTTTTATGTGTGGGATGTGAACATCTGACAGGTAAGACCATTTATCCAGCTCCTCAGTTGTTATTATATTATTAGTGGTGACTGCAGCTGATGCCGAACTCCGCCTCAGACCCAGACCCTGGCAACGGCAGCTCCTCCACTCGTCCTCCCACGATATGGCTTTCTCGGGCAGCAAAGGCCCACAGCTCCCACGCCAACAGTTTCCCAACGAGTCCAATGGGAACCAGGGTTTTGACAAGTATAGCGGCCCTTTGTCACTATCGACGCACGCTGCGGTTTAAAGGGCTTTACGCGTGCCAATGTAAGTCTAGGTGTATGCAGGTGTAGCCAAAGTGCATAACACAGCAACTGTCCAGTCAAAGCTTCTCCTTTTGTTGCAAATTTATTTATACAGCCGACTCGAATACTCACTAAACACAACAACACATTCTCTCTGTGGCATAACACGGCATGGCACGGTCAAAACCGTATGAGTTCCTCAGCGTGCGCACCTGCGCTGATTACCCACCTACATTTATCACTTCAGGCCAATTACCTGAACAGAAATCGCCACCTACTGGCACAAAATGTGTACAACATTACAAAACAAAGAAAATGACCGATTTGGCTCCTACAATATATATATAAAAAGATCACACTGATCATAAAAAAAATAAAGAAAAAAGTTATTGTTGAGTATGAAAACTCTTCATTACATTTTACTTGATAATTGCAACCGCATGTGTTGTATTCATTGTTGCAAAACTTGTTCTGTAAATAGTTCGTTTGCTATCGTGATCAAAACCATTGATCTGAAGCTCAATGCTGATGCTGTCCTGTAAATAGTTTTCTAATCAGCAATAAATAACAATTTCTGATCAGCCCATATCAATTGCATGCTAAAAATAACATACCAGTTAAAACCTCGCTCATTTCAAGACAACCAGACCCACGTCCGGGTTAAATCCCGCCCACTTCCGGGTTAGTCCCCGCCCACTCCGAGTACAGATACAGATACAGATAATTCATATGGTTAACAGATACAGATACAGATAATGCTGTACTCGCTCATCCCTAGTGATGTGTGTAGTATATGAGTGAAGAAAATAAACTGGTTTTGTTTCCTTTTTAGAACGGGAGTGCGATTTGGATCAATGGACCTCGGGGGTTCGGAGCAAGTTTCTCCACGAGCTGCACCTCCAAGGCAAGTGCAGGTTCTACTTTCTATATATATAAATATTTCAAATAGTATGATGAAGTGATGTGTAGAGTTGAGCCGGATACTCGGCTGAAACGAGTATCCGGTACGGATAAAGCACTTTTGCCGAGTACGAGTATTATACGAGTAATACGAGTCAATATCTGTGCTCGGATTAAATAAAAATCCTCATTGGGTAGCTGACTGTGTCTGCGTCCTGTGATATGCTACAGCCCCTCCCCTACACACTCGCAGATGTGTTGTTGTGTCCGCTCTGATCACTCACACACAGAACAGCTCTCTGTCTCTCCCTCAGTCACTCATGTTCGCGGGTCGTTTTCTGTTAATGTTTAGGGTTTCTTTCTTCAGCTTCAGGTTTGTTATTACTAGGGCCCGACCGATATTGATTTTTGAGTGCCGATGCCGATGCCGATTATTTTCAGAGAAAAATTACGATAACGATTTAATCGGCCGATTATATATATAAAAAAAAAAGCATATAAAACGTATTTTTTGATACCTTAAATATACTTTAAACACTTTTGACGAATATGTGAATTGAATGCAGAACCTTTGAGTGTTTTAGAATACATTTACAGTCAAAAATGAGTGCAAATACAGCCTTATCTTATTGTCAATAAAATAAAATAAAGTTTTAAAAAATATTTCTTAAGTTACTTGGGGCATTTTGAAACTCGGATATAAAGCATTTTCCATCTGCAAGGCTTATACATAAATATACCTTATTTACAAATTATGCATTTATAATAAGCTACCGCAATCAAATGTAAAATAAATAAATAAATAAATAACTCCCAATGTGCTGCGCTCGTGAGCAGTGACTAACACGTGCGCACTGAGCAGTATGGTCTCACCGTGCGCTTCATTTATTCGCTTCATTCGCGTCATTCGCTTCATTCGCTTCATTCGCGTCATTCGCCCTCCTCCTCCGCCTCGGGGTACCCGATGCCAGAGTCCGTGAGCCTCCTCCGGGAGCCACGTCCCTCGCACCTCTCCCCAGAGTCGGGGCCACATTCGACCTCAGATCAGACGAGACAACCCGCTGAATTTAAGCATATTACTAATTGGAGGAAAATAAACTATCTAGGATTCCCTCAGTAGCGGCGAGCGAAGAGGGAATAGCCCAGCGCCGAATCCCCGTCCGACGGGCGGGCGGACGTGGGAAATGTGGCGTACGGAAGACCGATTGCCCGGTGTCGCGCGGGGGCCTGAGTCCTTCTGATCGAGGCTCAGCCCATGGACGGTGTGAGGCCGTCTTCCCGAGTCGGGTTTGGTAATGCATCCCGTCCATCTCAGCTCATCTGTCTGTCGGCTTGAACTCGTCGCTGATTGGATGTCGCGGCGCGATGCCGCCTGAAAAGTTTGATATTTTCAACTTTATTCGCGCCGCGTCTCATCGCGCCAGACGCTCCATTCGCGCCGCCTCCGCCTGAATCGCGTGTCATCGCGCCATTTACATTGGTTTTCAATGTCGCCGCTCAATTCGCGTCTACCGCGTTCGGTGTGAACGCCCCTTTAAGTAGAATGGAGTAGGAGCGCACTCTGCTGGATACTAAGCGGCGTCTTTTGGCAGATGTTGATTATTTTCAAAAAGGCTATAATCGGCCGATTAAATCGGCAGGCCGATGAATCGGTCGGGCCCTAGTTATTACTTAGGTTGGTACTTACTTATGAACTAGTAGAGTTCTGGTACTTCGTTCAGACGTGGTGCCGACTCGCGTTGCGTCTCTGCCTGTCGGAGATTTTTCTTTTTCTTTTTTTAACCGTCATCTGGCTGCCTGCAACACTTTCTTGCTGTATTTTGTGAAAAAATAAAGCTGGTAGTGGTATAAATATTGGAAATCAAGCTACACACACACACACACACACTCTCACTCTCTCTCTCTCCCCCTCCCTGCCGGTCGTCGGAGTTTTTTTTGTGTGTTTTTTTTTAAACCGTCAACTGGCTCTAACTGTTTTTTGACTCCACGCACTGATGTCTGACACTTTCTTGCTGTATTGGATGAAAAAATAAAGCTAGTAGTGGTATAAATATCGCAAATTAAGCTAGTACACACACACACACACACACACACACACACACACACACCTGGTGTGGGAAAAAAAAATATATATATATATATATATATATATATATATATAAAAAGATCACACTGATCATAAAAAAAATAAAGAAAAAAGTTATTGTTGAGTATGAAAACTCTTCATTACATTTTACTTGATAATTGCAACCGCATGTGTTGTATTCATTGTTGCAAAACTTGTTCTGTAAATAGTTTGTTTGCTATCGTGATCAAAACCATTGATCTGAAGCTCAATGCTGATGCTGTCCTGTAAATAGTTTTCTAATCAGCAATAAATAACAATTTCTGATCAGCCCATATCAATTGCATGCTAAAAATAACATACCAGTTAAAACCTCGCTCATTTCAAGACAACCAGACCCACGTCCGGGTTAAATCCCGCCCACTTCCGGGTTAGTCCCCGCCCACTCCGAGTACAGATACAGATACAGATAATTCATATGGTTAACAGATACAGATAATGCTGTACTCGCTCATCCCTAGTGATGTGTGTAGTATATGAGTGAAGAAAATAAACTGGTTTTGTTTCCTTTTTAGAACGGGAGTGCGATTTGGATCAATGGACCTCGGGGGTTCGGAGCAAGGTTCTCCACAAGCTACACGTGCAAGGCAAGTGCAGGTTCTACTTTCTATATATATAAATATTTCAAATAGTATGATGAAGTGATGTGTAGAGTTGAGCCGGATACTCGGCTGAAACGAGTATCCGGTACGGATAAAGCACTTTTGCCGAGTACGAGTATTATACGAGTAATACGAGTCAATATCTGTGCTCGGATTAAATAAAAATCCTCATTGGGTAGCTGACTGTGTCTGCGTCCTGTGATATGCTACAGCCCCTCCCCTACACACTCGCAGATGTGTTGTTGTGTCCGCTCTGATCACTCACACACAGAACAGCTCTCTGTCTCTCCCTCAGTCACTCATGTTCGCGGGTCGTTTTCTGTTAATGTTTAGGGTTTCTTTCTTCAGCTTCAGGTTTGTTATTACTAGGGCCCGACCGATATTGATTTTTGAGTGCCGATGCCGATGCCGATTATTTTCAGAGAAAAATTACGATAACGATTTAATCGGCCGATTATATATAAAAAAAAAAAGCATATAAAACGTATTTTTTGATACCTTAAATATACTTTAAACACTTTTGACGAATATGTGAATTGAATGCAGAACCTTTGAGTGTTTTAGAATACATTTACAGTCAAAAATGAGTGCAAATACAGCCTTATCTTATTGTCAATAAAATAAAATAAAGTTTTAAAAAATATTTCTTAAGTTACTTGGGGCATTTTGAAACTCGGATATAAAGCATTTTCCATCTGCAAGGCTTATACATAAATATACCTTATTTACAAATTATGCATTTATAATAAGCTACCGCAATCCATCCATCCATCCATTTTCTACCGCTTATCCAGTATTCAGGGTCGCGGGGGGGCTGGAGCCGATCCCAGCTGTCATTGGGCGAAGGCAGGGTACACCCTGGACAGGACGCCAGTCTATCGCAGGGCCGACATGTAGAGACAAACAACCATTCACGCTCACATTAGCTACCGCAATCAAATGTAAAATAAATAAATAAATAAATAAATAACTCCCAATGTGCTGCGCTCGTGAGCAGTGACTAACACGTGCGCACTGAGCAGTATGGTCTCACCGTGCGCTTCATTTATTCGCTTCATTCGCGTCATTCGCTTCATTCGCGTCATTCGCCCTCCTCCTCCGCCTCGGGGTACCCGATGCAGCAGCCACCTCCTCGTGGCGTGAGTTTAGACACAAGCGATTGACATTCAAAGCCATCTGTCTGTCACATACACACATGTTCATGCCTTCCTGACATCTCTCCTCCTCCCCCTGTGTGACATCTCTCCTCCTCTCCCTGTGTCCTCCTTGCAAGGTGAGATGAGAGGAATTAGTTATAAAAAAAATCAGGTGTGTCTTATACTTGGACATATTCACATAATCAATGACATTTCCTTCTGCCAGTAGGTGGCGCTCTGACTGTGAGTGAATATCAAAGTGCAGATGTGTTCAGGAAGGAACTCTAATCAAGTGTGCAAAGTTTGGAGCAGATCAGAGAACAAACACTGAAGTTATAACATTATGGATGTTAATGACAGAGTTCAGCTGACAGCAGTGTGAGATGCATGTAAAGTGTGTCATCTCTCCTCCTCTCTGTGTCCAGGCTGAAATGAGAGGAATTTAAAAAAAGGAATTAAAAGTGGCATGACTGTTGATCTGGTGTGATCCAAAGTGAAACTACATTTCAGTCACAGAGCTCACACACATGTTCATGCCTTCCTGACATCTCTCCTCCTCCACCTAGTGTGACCTCTCCTCCTCCCCCTGTGTCCTCCTTGCAAGCTGAAATGAGAGGAATTAGTTATAAAAAAAATCAGGTGTGGCTTTAACTTGGAAAAATGCACAAAATCAATGACATTTCCTGTGGCCAGTAGGTGGCGCTCTGACTGTGAGTGAATATCAAAGTGCAGATGTGTTCAGGAAGGAACTCTAATCAAGTGTGCAAAGTTTGGAGCAGATCAGAGAAGAAACACTGAAGTTATAATGTTTATGGCAGAGTTCAAGTGACAGCTGTGTGAGATGCATGTGGAGACGTGTGCCATCTCTCCTCCTCCATTTGTGTCCAGGCTGTAATGAGAGGAATTATAAAAAAGGAATTAAAAGTGGCATGGCTGTTGATCTGGTGTGAGGCAGATTGAGCTGCATGTGAGATTCACAGATCTCCATGTGTCACTGATAGATCTCTGACTCCATCTGGTGGTCGCTGTGCGCCTGTGTCTCTCCCCTCTATGCTCCCCGAGTGAAGATTGAGTGAAAACCTGGCTGATTTACACACTTGGCTAAAAACATTTTTTTTACCAACTTTATCATGACTT
>NW_028155496.1:0-7500 GCF_963514095.1 Eutrigla gurnardus
TTGTGTGTGTGTGTGTGTGTGTGTGTGTGTTCGTGTGTTTGTGTGTGTGTGTGTGTGTGTGTGTGTTCGTGTGTTTGTGTGTGTGTGTGTGTGTGTGTGTGTGTGTGTGTGTGTTCGTGTGTGTGCGTGTGTGTGTGTGTGTGTGTGTGTTCGTGTGTTTGAGTGTGTGTGTGTGTGTGTGTGTGTGTTTGTGTGTTTGTGTGTGTGTTCGTGTGTTTGTGTGTGTGTGTGTGTGTGTGTGTGTGTGTGTGTTCGTGTGTTTGTGTGTGTGTGTGTGTGTGTGTGTGTGTTCGTGTGTTTGAGTGTGTGTGTGTGTGTGTGTGTTTGTGTGTGTGTGTGTGTGTTCGTGTGTTTGTGTGTGTGTGTGTGTGTGTGTGTGTGTGTGTGTGTGTTCGTGTGTTTGTGTGTGTGTGTGTGTGTGTGTTTGTGAGTTTGTGTGTGTGTGTGTGTGTGTGTGTGTGTGTTCGTGTGTTTGTGTGTGTGTGTGTGTGTGTGTGTTCGTGTGTGTGCGTGTGTGTGTGTGTGTGTGTGTGTGTGTGTTCGTGTGTTTGAGTGTGTGTGTGTGTGTGTGTGTGTGTGTGTGTGTGTTTGTGTGTTTGTGTGTGTGTGTGTGTGTGTGTGTGTGTTCGTGTGTTTGTGTGTGTGTGTGTGTATGGCGTCAGAATCGTTTCATATTACTTGCGCAACTATCAACTGAACGCGTCACACCCGCGTGCTTTGACGCCTGTGCAGCACACAGCGCCTGACGTGTAATGTAGTTTCCTCATTGACTTATAATGGTCACGCGTTCACGCGCACGTTCACGCGTGATGGCTGCTGCACGCCTGTGATCACATTACGCGGAGTAACTACGCGTAACATGCATGCGTTTTTTAGCGAACGCACGCATTAACGCTCGCATGAAGATAATTGAACATTTTTGTCAGGCGCTCACATGTACGCGGAAACGACGTGCGCAGACTCTGTCACGCGTAACAAGAAGCGGCGTACATATGAAGCAGCGTGCGCACGTCTGTCTCTCACTGTTTGACAAATGTTGTTACGCGTTCACACGCACGTGCGGTCGCAGATTCTGATGCTGCGCGGCCGGAATTGATCTGCTGTGCGCACCTACTCCGCGTAACATGAGCGTGTAATGTAGTTTCCTCCCCTGGTTGACTGAAATGAACAGGCCAACTACATTACGCGTTCAAGAATTAGGCCGATAGTCGAACCTCGGATTCAGGAGGAACAATGCGGTTTTCGTCCTGGCCGTGGAACACTGGACCAGCTCTATACCCTCCGCAGGGTGCTCGAGGGTTCATGGGAGTTTGCCCAACCAGTCCACATGTGTTTTGTGGACTTGGAGAAGGCATTCGACCGTGTCCCTCGTGGCATTCTGTGGGAGGTACTTCGGGAGTACGGGGTCGGGGGCCCTCTGCTAAGGGCTGTTCGGTCCCTGTATGACCGGAGCAGGAGCTTGGTTCGCATTGCCGGCAGTAAGTCAGACCTGTTCCAGGTGCATGTTGGACTCCGGCAGGGCTGCCCTTTGTCACCGGTCCTGTTCATTATTTTTATGGACAGGATTTCTAGGCGCAGCCGTGGGCCGGAGGGGATCTGGTTCGAAAGCCACTGGATTTCATCCCTGCTTTTTGCGGACGATGTGGTCTTGTTGGCTCCTTCGAGCCAGGACCTCCAGCATGTCCTGGGGCGGTTTGCAGCCGAGTGTGAAGCAGCCGGGATGAGGATTAGCACCTCCAAATCTGAGGCCATGGTTCTCGACCGGAAAAAGGTGGCTTGCTCCCTCCAGGTTGGGGGGGAGTTCCTGCCTCAAGTGGAGGAGTTTAAGTATCTTGGGGTCTTGTTCACGAGTGAGGGAAGGATGGAACGCGAGATTGACAGGCGGATCGGTGCAGCGGCTGCAGTAATGCGGTCGCTGTATCGGTCCGTCGTGGTAAAGAGAGAGCTAAGCCGAAAGGCGAAGCTCTCGGTTTACCGGTCAATCTACGTTCCTACCCTCACCTATGGTCATGAACTTTGGGTCATGACCGAAAGAATAAGATCCCGGATACAAGCGGCCGAAATGAGCTTCCTCCGCAGGGTGGCGGGGCGCTCCCTTAGAGATAGGGTGAGGATCTCCGTCACACGGGGGGAGCTCGGAGTAGAGCCGCTGCTCCTCCACATCGAGAGGAGCCAGTTGAGGTGGCTCGGGCATCTGTATCGGATGCCCCCTGGACGCCTCCCTCGGGAGGTGTTCCAGGCATGCCCCACCGGGAGGAGACCCCGAGGAAGACCCAGGACACGCTGGAGTGACTATGTCACCCGGCTGGCCTGGGAACGCCTTGGGGTCCTCCCGGAGGAGCTAGGGGAAGTGTCCGGGGAGAGGGAAGTCTGGGCGTCCCTGCTCAGGCAGCTGCCCCCGCGACCCGGTACCGGATAAGCGGAAGAAAATGGATGGATGGATGGATGTGTGTGTGTGTGTGTGTGTGTGTGTGTGTTCGTGTGTTTGTGTGTGTGTGTGTGTGTGTGTGTGTGTGTGTGTGTGTGTGTGTGTGTTCGTGTGTTTGTGTGTGTGTGTGTGTGTGGTTAAATGACTTTTCTCTGAGAGGAAGCCGTTGTAAGAAAAGAGGAAGTATCTCCTTTTTATTCCAGCAGCCAGAAGACAGTCGTTTCACACACACACACACACACACACGAACACACCCACACACACACACACACACAAACACACGAACACACACACACACACACACACGAACACACACACACACACACACACACACACACAAACACACGAACACACACACACACACACACACACACACACACACCTGTTCCTACATTGCGATCGATAGCTGCTTTGATGCGTGGGGGGGCGATGGCGGGGTGAGGGGGGGTGTTTAGGGTAACATGGCCCATGGGACCCGCGGGTGTTAGGGCCACTTTGATCCTCGTTACGGCCCTACATGTCCCCCCCGGCCTCTGCCCCGCTCCAGAGCTGATCCTCGGGGACAGGTGAACCAGATACCAGGCCTGGGAGAGTGAGTGAAACGCTCTCACGGTTGAGCTGCACTGATTATCACACAGCTGGAACACATGTTGACTTACAGTGAAACACAGCAACACGTTGCCTCCACAGCTCGTCTCCAGCAACCTTCCCATGCAACTAAACGGCTTCCTAAGTTTCCAGGGAAGATGTTTTCTCCCCGGCTGTCATCGCTTGGTTGTAAGTAGAAAGAACAAAGACTGCAACAAAACATCAAAATGTGTCTTAAAAAGTGTACGTTTGTTCCATTTTTAGTTTGGACACAAATAGAGGCCTCCTGGGTGAAAGTCCTGTGTTTGTTCCCTCCAAAAGTAAACCACAATGCAGTTTAGTCGTGTTTTCTGTGATTCTGTGGGCTTTTTCATCGGCAGTCAGAGCCGGTGGATGTTTCAGCAGATAAGGGGGAGATGAGGGGGGATGAGGGGGGAGGAGGGGGAGACAGAGACCCGGTTCAGCATGGAGAGGACGGGGCGACGAACAGGCCGTCCATTGTCCTCGTGGCCTGGTTTAGGTTTTAATGAAGAAGCTGCAACCGACAACACACCGTGATTAACAGACACACACACACACACACACAGACACACACACACACTAACAGAGATGATTGGATGAAACAGACACAAACGTTAAAGCGAAAACAAAAGTTGTTTTCATTTCTTTTTCTTGCCATTTTTGATGATTGCGGTTCAATAATAATAATGAAGACTAAACTCCGGGGGTTTGAACTTCAGCCGTCAGCTGTCGACCCGCTGCCCGCACCGCGCCACGCACAGGAAGTCAGGGATCCCCAAAACCTTCAGGATCCCAGAAGGAGCCCCGCCCACTTCCCCGCATACATTACTCCCGATGTCGGGTTTCAAACCAGATGCAAACGTTTTGAAGGGAAGTCGGAGAAAGTTCAACGCTGGAGGTCGAGTCCTCTCCTCCTCCGTCACACTCCTCATTCCTTATCTCCTCCTTTTCTTTTCATCTGTCTCTCACACGACATAATGTCTTTGGCAGCTGTCGACAGGGAGATGGGTGAGACAGGGATGGAGAGGGTGAGACAGGGAGGAAGAGGGTGAGACAGAGAGGAAGAGGAGGAGGGGAGGAGTTGGATTCCTTCACAGCAGTTGTTGAAAGCTTGTCCTTTTCGCGTGGGAGCAAACACACACACGGCGGCGTTCAGGTGATTGTGTCAGGGGAAGGGGGCGGGGCCTTTGCCAGGTGTGTTTGATCACACACACACACACACACACACACACACACACCTTGATAGCTAAACACACAGCGGAGCTGTGTGGATAAAGAGAGGAGGCAGATTGCAGGAGATTTCTTTACATTCGGGGATCCAGCAGCCGGGACTTTCCAAGCCGAACACTACAATGGAATTAAACGCTCCGAGAAATCCCACCAATCACATCGCAGCTTTGCTTTGATGGCTTTCAGATACCCGTTTTACTGGACAACAGTCTGGAAAGGTACACGGACAAGAAGGTGTGAAAGTGGGACCAGTTAAAGCAGCATCACTGGTTTTACTATCAGTAAACTCTGTAAACAACACACACAGCGGGACTCATGTTGACATGACGTCACGATAACGTACGCCTCATATCAAATAGTTGCTGCTGATATTAACATTCTGAATATCAGATATAGAACATTTACTGATTTTAAACGTTAACTTTTAAGTCTTTTTAACGTTGTATCGCTCCTTGTTAGTCGACTTCAATAAAAAGCAAACGTCATCGTAAAAACATCCGACAGCGCTGAACACGAGTTCCGGTGTCACGTTAGCTCTGGGAGCGTCCACGATGACATAATTGCCAATTAAAACGTTAAAGAAGCGGCGTGATGCAATATTACTACTAAACCATCACACAGCTCCGGAACGTTCCGTACGAACGGAATGTTCTCGTAATCAGCTAGCATTCATCCCTAGCCACGCCCCCGCCGCTGCCGCCTCGCCTGGGGCAGCACACGGGCCGCTCCACCGAAACCACTTCCTGTCGGGGAACACACACACACACACACACACAGGGACCCCCATTTAGACATTATTCAACACAGTTAGTGTGAGCACTCAAACACATAGGTTTTACAATTTGCAATCACACCCATTCACTAGTGCACACACAGACACACAGACACACACACACACACACACACACACACACTGAGAGAGAGCATGGCTGGTGTTGTCTTCCTGACTCATATTACAGCTCCTTCTGCGGCGGCGGCCCTCATTCCTCCCAAACCACATCAAGGAGCGCCGGCATCCCTGCTAAACAGAGAGAGAGAGGGAGAGAGAGAGAGAGAGAGAGAGAGAGGGAGAGAGAGAGAGAGAGAGAGAGCCTCCACACCACAACACATCATTGTGCAGATTCAGTGGAATCTAACTGGGAGGATGTGGCCGGCTATCTCTCTGCGATGGCGTTGGTGTAACCGTGGAGACGGACCGTTGATTCTGCTATCTAACGGCGTCATGAGAGCTGAACGCTGCCATTTTAACGTAGAAAACATCGACTGTAAACACGAGGTCGGGCCACATTTGGACGATCTTGTTGTTTTCTGGGAGGGTTAAAGAAAAAAGAAAAAAAGTTTGGAGCTTCAGGCTTCAGGTGTGTGTGTGTGTGTGTGTGTGTGTGTGTGTGTGTCTGTGTGTGTCTGTGTGTGTGTCTGTGTGTGTGTGTGTGTGTCTGTGTGTCTGTGTGTGTGTCTGTGTGTGTGTGTGTGTGTGTGTGTGTGTGTGTGTCTGTGTGTGTGTCTGTGTGTGTGTGTGTGTGTGTGTGTGTGTGTGTGTGTGTCTGTGTGTGTCTGTGTGTGTGTCTGTGTGTGTGTCTGTGTGTCTGTGTGTGTGTGTGTGTGTGTGTGTGTGTGTGTGTGTGTGTGTGTGTGTGTGTGTGTCTGTGTGTGTGACCACAATGCAACTCTATATCACCTGGGCTGGGCTCTGCTCAGCAGTCATGCATGGTGTCAGACTGCCCCCTAGTGGTGGTGTGGCCCCGCCTCCTCCTCCTCCTCCTCACCTCCTGCATGAAGTTATCTAACAGGTCCTGGTCCTGGTCCTGGAGGGGGATCTGGTCCTGAGTGAGACCAGCAGATGTGGAGGCGATAATATGCTCTCAAAGTCGTCTTGCTCTCGGTTTTTCCCAGACTTTTCTCTGCTCGGTCAGCTAAATGAAGAGAACAGCAAGTGCTTGGGGAGAGTGTGTGTGTGTGTGTGTGTGTGTGTGTGTGTGTGTGTGTGTGTGTGTCTGTGTCTGTGTGTGTGTGTGTGTGTGTGTGTGTGTGTGTGTGTGTGTGTGTGTGTGTGTGTGTGTGTGTGGATGATGACGGATGGAAACATCATGGCAGCTGATGCAAATCACAGATCATCATTAAGTTAGAGATTTTGGGATCGATCGAGTGCAAACAAACTAACAGTTAAGATGTGTTGCAGCTGTTTGATGACATCATGACCTGGACGGGTCCAGACCTCCTGAATACATGAGGTCACTGCAGTTTGGAGGACCCGACCTGCTGGTCTTCTTTGGTCCTTTTAGCGCCTCTCAATCCACCGTTTGTTGAGCGTCTTGGCGTGATGTTTGACTCCTCCGTCAAACTCTGATTAATGAAGTCCGTGTCAAACCGGCTCTTGGCCGTCGTTGCTTCCTTGTTTGCAATTAGTGCAAAAAATCAGCTGCTCGTGTTCAAACTGGGAAAAAGAAAACCCGGGTCACGTCAGGAGTATCATCAAGCTTTGGCCTCCTTCCTGTTGATGTCATCGTTTTATTGTTGTTTTATAGTTTTAAATTGACTGTCGCCACCTTATGAGGCAGAACTCTGTCCCCTCTCTACTCCGGTTAGAGCACTGAGGTCGACCAATCAGATGCTCCAGACACAAACGCCATGGCAACCAACCCTTTATTCTGTGGAGGAGCCGACCGATTCATGAGAGAACTGTCCGGAAGTGGCAAGTGACCATATTTGGACTGCGGGGGAGCAGATCTGATGAACTCAAGTGGCAGAGCAGCACCCTTACTGGATCTGGATCCATGTGGATTCTGATGTGAAGCTAACAAAGTTAGCTTCTATAGGTCAACAGCTAAGTGTTAAAGTCATCTTAGTAGCTAACCGTTAGCGTGGTAGCGACGGAAGCGAAATGTAAGATCATTTTCTCACAGACTTCCATTTTCTTGATGTTTGTGCTAACAGAGGAGTCGCCCCCTGATGGCGAGCAGAGAGAATGCAGCCCTTATTTGAGTCTGACTCAGTCTTCGGTTGTGCTGTTTGGGTTTGACTCCTGTGAACGTTACGTTTCCTGTTTTCTCGTCGTATTATTTTGCATCTTATGCTCATTCAGCACTTTTGAAATTGTCTCCACAAATAGTTTGACTCGACTTTGACTCGACCACTGCAGAGTTATTCATTTCCTGTGTTTGTCAGCTCGTACTTTCCTCCCCTGACAAGACACTAATAACTGTCACGCTTTTAAAAGGCAGAAAGAGACAGTG
>NW_028155496.1:12500-15005 GCF_963514095.1 Eutrigla gurnardus
TTGGACCAAAACCAGGTAGTCTACCGGGGACTGTCCGGGGACCGGGACCATTAGGGGACCGCCCGGAGACCGCCCGGAGACTGTCCGGGGACGGTCCGGGGACCGGGTACCATCCGGGGACAATACGGGACTGTCCATGGACTCGTCTGGGGACCGCCTGGGGACCAGGACGATTAGAGGACCGTCTGGGGACGAGACGGGACAGTCCGGGGACCGGGACCATTAGGGAAGTCCAACAGGGATCTAAACTAATAACACAGCAGTGAAAACCCAGGTGCAACGTTTCCTCCTGTCTTCTTCAGACCAGGTCCGCCTCTGGCCCCCAGGTCGACAGCTCATCAACATGACTGACAATTAGAAACTTCACGAATGTGGGGGAGGAGAGAGAGAGAGAGAGAGAGAGAGAGAGAGAGAGAGAGAGAGAGAGAGAGAGAATACACTCTGCCTCCGGGTCGAGAAGTCACACATCAGGGTTTTCATGTCGGGTCTTGCAACATTCGAGGCTGCGAGCGATTGAGGAAACTTCCAACAGGTTTATTTTTTTTTTAAATCCAGCCAATCAGAATCAAGCTTCTTATCCTTTAAGATGAACTTAAAAAAGAAGAAGCGTTTGGTCGAGACTCCAACAGTTAAAGTTTATCACCGTCTGTGTTGGGGCATGTCTCTAGTAAACTTTGTTTTTACATAGCAGAGAATCTCATATCTACCTCCAAGTCCAAGACAAACAACACACACACACACACACACACACACACACACACACACACGCACACACACACACACACACACACACACACACACACACACACACAGCTGTGATAGTGTTGACTTCATGTTGACTCAGCCATTAAAAAGCTGCAGCGGGTCTGAAATTAAACCGGCGTGCCTGTTTGACTTGGACCGAGTCCGACGAGTGCAGCGCTCCAGTTAAATACTCTGACCTCCGACCTCCGCTCACGCAGGTCGCCTCTTAAGGAGGAACGTCACGTCTCTTAAGGAGGTCGCGTTCGTCGTTGGTTCGGATAAAAACAATAAACAAGAGGAAGAGCGGGAATTGTTCTCCGATCTCCACGTTTAACTCCCGACTTGAAGACGTGTTCAGGAACAGTTCCAACGTCTTTAGAGTCTTTTTCTCTGTTTTTTGTTTTTTTTTACCTTTTTAAGGTGGAATGAGTGAGATTTGTCGGTTGCAGTTTGTAAACCCATCAATCGACCTCACATCAACTCTCATTTCGGAACGAGCTTCGGCTTTTTTTCCACCTAGCTGTATTTGTTTTTTCCGCCTCGTTGTATTTGTTATTTTGGTGCTTTGTCCGACATTTTCACCTCTTCCTTTTTTAGATGCTAGCTCACGATCTGCGTGTTCGTAGAGGCCGACGCCCAGAAATGTCCCAACACACAACAAAATAAGACAATACGCATGCAGACATGCACATGATTGAGAGGAGTTATGTTGATCAAAAACAAAATGCTAACGTAAAATAACCTTTTCACCTTTTAGGCTCTAATCACTACGACGGCGTATCAGGGCCACTGTAAGAAACAAACAAAAGACGGATCCGAGAGAGGAGGGCAATATTCAGAGAAAACAAGTGGCAAATTTATTATGATCCATCTATTCATCTATGCTAGTTCACAAAGTTGCGACACGCCCTCTCACGTCTCCTACAGGTTTCACACGAACCCACTAGCTTTCTTCTGCTTCGACATTCTAAAAGATATTTTGGCAGATTGTCAGAATGACATTTAAACTCCTTCCAGATGGGTCGCCCCTCAAAAGAAGTCCTTGTTTCGTGGACTTGAAGCGGAGTCGGGTCCTAATTACAGCTGAAAGTGACAACGGGGGGGGGGGGGGGGGTTACGTCTCAGGTGTTTCACGAGTCCGAGTCCATCTGCTTTCACTGAACCGGCTTTCCAACCATCACCTCGGCGGGATCAGACACGTGATGTTTCCTTAACACTGAGTGACAACCTAAAACTACTATTAGTGTGCCGCCCCCCTCCCCAATAATCCCAGTCCCAGACGATGATGCAGATAGACCCCCCCCCCCACACACACACACATTATGTCAAGAGGACTGCAACACAAACAGAGCTGCTGTCTGCTGAGGGAACATCTGCTGAGCCCATGAGTCAGCGCTCTGGTCCGGGTCCCGGGACCTGGACTTACTGGGGGGACGATGAATCCACAAACATGTGCAGACTAATGTGTTTTATCTGTCACTTCAGCTCCAGATATCAAACTCCCTGGTGGGTTTTCTGCCGAGACGTGCAGACACGCTAGAATAACGATATTTTCATTAGTGTGTAATTACAACAAGAGGAAGGAATCAAACCCACGACTAGATAGTATCTCCGTACATACATGCATATGTTAGGATTTATTCATCCACATCTGTTTCATCCAGGCAGCAACTTCTGGTTGTATAGAAGTCTATGAGAAAATGGTCCTACTTCTCTCTGCTGGCCACCAGGGGGCGACTCCTCTCTGGTTGTATAGAAGTC
>NW_028155495.1:0-38581 GCF_963514095.1 Eutrigla gurnardus
AGCCTCTTCCCTGCGTGAAACAGCTGTTACAGCCTTTTCACCACATTAAACTTGTAAAAGCATTGTTTTGCACTTATTTGATGTTTAGACGCCATTTTGTGTTCAAAGACACTGGAATCACATTGGAACGAAAGCAGATCCACTCCAGAGTGCTGTTATGACTTAAATGTGTTGATCTCGGTGGGACATTGAAGAATGCAGCTTATTTGACAACTGACACAGCAATAGTGGTTAAAACGTGTGTTACCTGCAAATAACAGCTTAAAAGCCTCTTCCCTGCGTGAAACAGCTGTTACAGCCTTTTCACCACATTAAACTTGTAAAAGCATTGTTTTGCACTTATTTGATGTTTAGACGCCATTTTGTGTTCAAAGACACTGGAATCACATTGAAACGAAAGCAGATCCACTCCAGAGTGCTGTTATGACTTAAATGTGTTGATCTCGGTGGGACATTGAAGAATGCAGCTTATTTGACAACTGACACAGCAATAGTGGTTAAAACGTGTGTTACCTGCAAATAACAGCTTAAAAGCCTCTTCCCTGCGTGAAACAGCTGTTACAGCCTTTTCACCACATTAAACTTGTAAAAGCATTGTTTCGCACTTATTTGATGTTTAGACGCCATTTTGTGTTCAAAGACACTGGAATCACATTGAAACGAAAGCAGATCCATCACATTGAAACGAAAGCAGATCCACTCCAGAGTGCTGTTCTGACTTAAATGTGTTGATCTCGGTGGGACATTGAAGAATGCAGCTTATTTGACAACTGACACAGCAATAGTGGTTAAAACGTGTGTTACCTGCAAATAACAGCTTAAAAGCCTCTTCCCTGCGTGAAACAGCTGTTACAGCCTTTTCACCACATTAAACTTGTAAAAGCATTGTTTTGCACTTATTTGATGTTTAGACGCCATTTTGTGTTGAAAGACACTGGAATCACATTGAAACGAAAGCAGATCCACTCCAGAGTGCTGTTATGACTTAAATGTGTTGATCTCGGTGGGACATTGAAGAATGCAGCTTATTTGACAACTGACACAGCAATAGTGGTTAAAACGTGTGTTACCTTCAAATAACAGCTTAAAAGCCTCTTCCCTGCGTGAAACAGCTGTTACAGCCTTTTCACCACATTAAACTTGTAAAAGCATTGTTTTGCACTTATTTGATGTTTAGACGCCATTTTGTGTTCAAAGACACTGGAATCACATTGAAACGAAAGCAGATCCACTCCAGAGTGCTGTTATGACTTAAATGTGTTGATCTCGGTGGGACATTGAAGAATGCAGCTTATTTGACAACTGACACAGCAATAGTGGTTAAAACGTGTGTTACCTGCAAATAACAGCTTAAAAGCCTCTTCCCTGCGTGAAACAGCTGTTACAGCCTTTTCACCACATTAAACTTGTAAAAGCATTGTTTTGCACTTATTTGATGTTTAGACGCCATTTTGTGTTCAAAGACACTGGAATCACATTGAAACGAAAGCAGATCCACTCCAGAGTGCTGTTATGACTTAAATGTGTTGATCTCGGTGGGACATTGAAGAATGCAGCTTATTTGACAACTGACACAGCAATAGTGGTTAAAACGTGTGTTACCTGCAAATAACAGCTTAAAAGCCTCTTCCCTGCGTGAAACAGCTGTTACAGCCTTTTCACCACATTAAACTTGTAAAAGCAATGTTTTGCACTTATTTGATGTTTAGACGCCATTTTGTGTTCAAAGACACTGGAATCACATTGAAACGAAAGCAGATCCACTCCAGAGTGCTGTTATGACTTAAATGTGTTGATCTCGGTGGGACATTGAAGAATGCAGCTTATTTGACAACTGACACAGCAATAGTGGTTAAAACGTGTGTTACCTGCAAATAACAGCTTAAAAGCCTCTTCCCTGCGTGAAACAGCTGTTACAGCCTTTTCACCACATTAAACTTGTAAAAGCATTGTTTCGCACTTATTTGATGTTTAGACGCCATTTTGTGTTCAAAGACACTGGAATCACATTGAAACGAAAGCAGATCCATCACATTGAAACGAAAGCAGATCCACTCCAGAGTGCTGTTCTGACTTAAATGTGTTGATCTCGGTGGGACATTGAAGAATGCAGCTTATTTGACAACTGACACAGCAATAGTGGTTAAAACGTGTGTTACCTGCAAATAACACCTTAAAAGCCTCTTCCCTGCGTGAAACAGCTGTTACAGCCTTTTCACTACATTAAACTTGTAAAAGCATTGTTTTGCACTTATTTGATGTTTAGACGCCATTTTGTGTTGAAAGACACTGGAATCACATTGAAACGAAAGCAGATCCACTCCAGAGTGCTGTTATGACTTAAATGTGTTGATCTCGGTGGGACATTGAAGAATGCAGCTTATTTGACAACTGACACAGCAATAGTGGTTAAAACGTGTGTTACCTGCAAATAACAGCTTAAAAGCCTCTTCCCTGCGTGAAACAGCTATTACAGCCTTTTCACCACATTAAACTTGTAAAAGCATTGTTTTGCACTTATTTGATGTTTAGACGCCATTTTGTGTTCAAAGACACTGGAATCACATTGGAACGAAAGCAGATCCACTCCAGAGTGCTGTTATGACTTAAATGTGTTGATCTCGGTGGGACATTGAAGAATGCAGCTTATTTGACAACTGACACAGCAATAGTGGTTAAAACGTGTGTTACCTGCAAATAACAGCTTAAAAGCCTCTTCCCTGCGTGAAACAGCTGTTACAGCCTTTTCACCACATTAAACTTGTAAAAGCATTGTTTTGCACTTATTTGATGTTTAGACGCCATTTTGTGTTCAAAGACACTGGAATCACATTGAAACGAAAGCAGATCCATCACATTGAAACGAAAGCAGATCCACTCCAGAGTGCTGTTCTGACTTAAATGTGTTGATCTCGGTGGGACATTGAAGAATGCAGCTTATTTGACAACTGACACAGCAATAGTGGTTAAAACGTGTGTTACCTGCAAATAACACCTTAAAAGCCTCTTCCCTGCGTGAAACAGCTGTTACAGCCTTTTCACTACATTAAACTTGTAAAAGCATTGTTTTGCACTTATTTGATGTTTAGACGCCATTTTGTGTTGAAAGACACTGGAATCACATTGAAACGAAAGCAGATCCACTCCAGAGTGCTGTTATGACGTAAATGTGTTGATCTCGGTGGGACATTGAAGAATGCAGCTTATTTGACAACTGACACAGCAATAGTGGTTAAAACGTGTGTTACCTGCAAATAACAGCTTAAAAGCCTCTTCCCTGCGTGAAACAGCTATTACAGCCTTTTCACCACATTAAACTTGTAAAAGCATTGTTTTGCACTTATTTGATGTTTAGACGCCATTTTGTGTTCAAAGACACTGGAATCACATTGGAACGAAAGCAGATCCACTCCAGAGTGCTGTTATGACTTAAATGTGTTGATCTCGGTGGGACATTGAAGAATGCAGCTTATTTGACAACTGACACAGCAATAGTGGTTAAAACGTGTGTTACCTGCAAATAACAGCTTAAAAGCCTCTTCCCTGCGTGAAACAGCTGTTACAGCCTTTTCACCACATTAAACTTGTAAAAGCATTGTTTCGCACTTATTTGATGTTTAGACGCCATTTTGTGTTCAAAGACACTGGAATCACATTGAAACGAAAGCAGATCCATCACATTGAAACGAAAGCAGATCCACTCCAGAGTGCTGTTCTGACTTAAATGTGTTGATCTCGGTGGGACATTGAAGAATGCAGCTTATTTGACAACTGACACAGCAATAGTGGTTAAAACGTGTGTTACCTGCAAATAACACCTTAAAAGCCTCTTCCCTGCGTGAAACAGCTGTTACAGCCTTTTCACTACATTAAACTTGTAAAAGCATTGTTTTGCACTTATTTGATGTTTAGACGCCATTTTGTGTTGAAAGACACTGGAATCACATTGAAACGAAAGCAGATCCACTCCAGAGTGCTGTTATGACTTAAATGTGTTGATCTCGGTGGGACATTGAAGAATGCAGCTTATTTGACAACTGACACAGCAATAGTGGTTAAAACGTGTGTTACCTGCAAATAACAGCTTAAAAGCCTCTTCCCTGCGTGAAACAGCTATTACAGCCTTTTCACCACATTAAACTTGTAAAAGCATTGTTTTGCACTTATTTGATGTTTAGACGCCATTTTGTGTTCAAAGACACTGGAATCACATTGGAACGAAAGCAGATCCACTCCAGAGTGCTGTTATGACTTAAATGTGTTGATCTCGGTGGGACATTGAAGAATGCAGCTTATTTGACAACTGACACAGCAATAGTGGTTAAAACGTGTGTTACCTGCAAATAACAGCTTAAAAGCCTCTTCCCTGCGTGAAACAGCTGTTACAGCCTTTTCACCACATTAAACTTGTAAAAGCATTGTTTTGCACTTATTTGATGTTTAGACGCCATTTTGTGTTGAAAGACACTGGAATCACATTGAAACGAAAGCAGATCCACTCCAGAGTGCTGTTATGACGTAAATGTGTTGATCTCGGTGGGACATTGAAGAATGCAGCTTATTTGACAACTGACACAGCAATAGTGGTTAAAACGTGTGTTACCTGCAAATAACAGCTTAAAAGCCTCTTCCCTGCGTGAAACAGCTATTACAGCCTTTTCACCACATTAAACTTGTAAAAGCATTGTTTTGCACTTATTTGATGTTTAGACGCCATTTTGTGTTCAAAGACACTGGAATCACATTGGAACGAAAGCAGATCCACTCCAGAGTGCTGTTATGACTTAAATGTGTTGATCTCGGTGGGACATTGAAGAATGCAGCTTATTTGACAACTGACACAGCAATAGTGGTTAAAACGTGTGTTACCTGCAAATAACAGCTTAAAAGCCTCTTCCCTGCGTGAAACAGCTGTTACAGCCTTTTCACCACATTAAACTTGTAAAAGCATTGTTTCGCACTTATTTGATGTTTAGACGCCATTTTGTGTTCAAAGACACTGGAATCACATTGAAACGAAAGCAGATCCATCACATTGAAACGAAAGCAGATCCACTCCAGAGTGCTGTTCTGACTTAAATGTGTTGATCTCGGTGGGACATTGAAGAATGCAGCTTATTTGACAACTGACACAGCAATAGTGGTTAAAACGTGTGTTACCTGCAAATAACACCTTAAAAGCCTCTTCCCTGCGTGAAACAGCTGTTACAGCCTTTTCACTACATTAAACTTGTAAAAGCATTGTTTTGCACTTATTTGATGTTTAGACGCCATTTTGTGTTGAAAGACACTGGAATCACATTGAAACGAAAGCAGATCCACTCCAGAGTGCTGTTATGACTTAAATGTGTTGATCTCGGTGGGACATTGAAGAATGCAGCTTATTTGACAACTGACACAGCAATAGTGGTTAAAACGTGTGTTACCTGCAAATAACAGCTTAAAAGCCTCTTCCCTGCGTGAAACAGCTATTACAGCCTTTTTTTTTTTTTATTTATTTAAAAGGGACAATGCACATTAATTAACAGCAGCAACAGAGTCACACATGTAAATGTGCCAGATTTAGCCATGCAGGCTAATTTTCATCTGCAGTCCCTGGCAGGTTGATGACATTTAAGAAAATATTAAAAAGCATACAGGAAAATGCAATACAAAGACATAGACACAAGGACACATAAGCATAACAAATAAAGCAACACAAGTGTTAGTTAAAATATAACATATCCGCATTAAATCAATTAATAAAGCAGCGCACAGACATGAAATAAAAATGTGTAACATATAGCACATTTAAATACATTCGCATTTAGGCACAGACAAAAGCATCATGCAGACAAAGAGCATACACAGTATAAGCACATACAAGGAGCATAAGCGTACAAACTACAAGTAAGGACAGAGTAAAGTACGTTAATCCTGTTTATGGCAGCATATCTGATTTTCAAATAGCCATTGTTTTATCGATTTGGAGAACGATTTCAAAGATGTAATGTTCCTTAGTTCTGTGGGTATAGTATTCCAAGTATGTGCTGCTCGATAAGAGAAGACTGACTGCCCAAAACTACTTTTTTTACAAGGAATTTTACAATCCCCTCTTGCAGATGCTCTGGTAGATGTATTTAGATTTTGTTTAATGAATTCATTGAGTGGAGGGGGAGCCATACAATGAAAGATTTTATATACAAGTAAAATGTCAGCTAATTTGATCATGTTTTCCCAGTTTAATAAATTATATTTTGTTAGGATTTTACAATGGTGATATGAGTTTGACCTTTTGTCCAGCGTTTTTAAGGTCTGTTTATATAGTGTCTCAACTGATCTTAATGTGATCCGTCCTGTTTGTGTCCAACTGGTGATACAGTAATTCATGTGTGATAAAATCATGGCATTCATGTACAACTTTGAGGCCTCCGTAGTTAAATTATTCCTAATGTATCTAAAATTTGCTAGATTAAATTTGATTCTATTCACGACTTTTTTAACTTGTGATTGAAATGTAAGTTTTGAATCTATTAATATTCCTAGATATTTAAACTCTTGAACCACTAAGAGTGTTGTTCCTTCTACCGTAACAGGAAAATCTGGATCTTTATTTGCAGATTTTGAAAAAAACATACATACTGTTTTACTGACATTGAGGTGCAGACATGAATTTGCTAACCAATTTGAGATATTGACCATTGTAGCTGATAACTCTTCTGCAGCTTGCCTCTTGTTCTTAGCATGAACATATATGACTGAGTCATCAGCATACATCTGACAGGTAACAGTAGGTGGACAGACTTCAGGTAGGTCATTAATTCACCACATTAAACTTGTAAAAGCATTGTTTTGCACTTATTTGATGTTTAGACGCCATTTTGTGTTCAAAGACACTGGAATCACATTGGAACGAAAGCAGATCCACTCCAGAGTGCTGTTATGACTCAAATGTGTTGATCTCGGTGGGACATTGAAGAATGCAGCTTATTTGACAACTGACACAGCAATAGGGGTTAAAACGTGTGTTACCTGCAAATAACAGCTTAAAAGCCTCTTCCCTGCGTGAAACAGCTGTTACAGCCTTTTCACCACATTAAACTTGTAAAAGCATTGTTTTGCACTTATTTGATGTTTAGACGCCATTTGGTGTTCAAAGACACTGGAATCACATTGAAACGAAAGCAGATCCACTCCAGAGTGCTGTTATGACTTAAATGTGTTGATCTCGGTGGGACATTGAAGAATGCAGCTTATTTGACAACTGACACAGCAATAGTGGTTAAAACGTGTGTTACCTGCAAATAACAGCTTAAAAGCCTCTTCCCTGCGTGAAACAGCTATTACAGCCTTTTCACCACATTAAACTTGTAAAAGCATTGTTTTGCACTTATTTGATGTTTAGACGCCATTTTGTGTTCAAAGACACTGGAATCACAGTGAAACGAAAGCAGATCCACTCCAGAGTGCTTTTATGACTTAAATGTGTTGATCTCGGTGGGACATTGAAGAATGCAGCTTATTTGACAACTGACACTGCAATAGTGGTTAAAACGTGTGTTACCTGCAAATAACAGCTTAAAAGCCTCTTCCCTGCGTGAAACAGCTATTACAGCCTTTTCACCACATTAAACTTGTAAAAGCATTGTTTTGCACTTATTTTATGTTTAGACGCCATTTTGTGTTCAAAGACACTGGAATCACAGTGAAACGAAAGCAGATCCACTCCAGAGTGCTTTTATGACTTAAATGTGTTGATCTCGGTGGGACATTGAAGAATGCAGCTTATTTGACAACTGACACTGCAATAGTGGTTAAAACGTGTGTTACCTGCAAATAACAGCTTAAAAGCCTCTTCCCTGCGTGAAACAGCTATTACAGCCTTTTCACCACATTAAACTTGTAAAAGCATTGTTTTGCACTTATTTGATGTTTAGACGCCATTTTGTGTTCAAAGACACTGGAATCACATTGAAACGAAAGCAGATCCACTCCAGAGTGCTGTTATGACTTAAATGTGTTGATCTCGGTGGGACATTGAAGAATGCAGCTTATTTGACAAGTGACACAGCAATAGTGGTTAAAACGTGTGTTACCTGCAAATAACAGCTTAAAAGCCTCTTCCCTGCGTGAAACAGCTATTACAGCCTTTTCCCCACATTAAACTTGTAAAAGCATTGTTTTGCACTTATTTGATGTTTAGACGCCATTTTGTGTTCAAAGACACTGGAATCACATTGAAACGAAAGCAGATCCACTCCAGAGTGCTGTTATGACTTAAATGTGTTGATCTCGGTGGGACATTGAAGAATGCAGCTTATTTGACAACTGACACAGCAATAGTGGTTAAAACGTGTGTTACCTGCAAATAACAGCTTAAAAGCCTCTTCCCTGCGTGAAACAGCTATTACAGCCTTTTCACCACATTAAACTTGTAAAAGCATTGTTTTGCACTTATTTGATGTTTAGACGCCATTTTGTGTTCAAAGACACTGGAATCACATTGAAACGAAAGCAGATCCACTCCAGAGTGCTGTTATGACTTAAATGTGTTGATCTCGGTGGGACATTGAAGAATGCAGCTTATTTGACAACTGACACAGCAATAGTGGTTAAAACGTGTGTTACCTGCAAATAACAGCTTAAAAGCCTCTTCCCTGCGTGAAACAGCTATTACAGCCTTTTCACCACATTAAACTTGTAAAAGCATTGTTTTGCACTTATTTGATGTTTAGACGCCATTTTGTGTTCAAAGACACTGGAATCACATTGAAACGAAAGCAGATCCACTCCAGAGTGCTGTTATGACTTAAATGTGTTGATCTCGGTGGGACATTGAAGAATGCAGCTTATTTGACAACTGACACAGCAATAGTGGTTAAAACGTGTGTTACCTGCAAATAACAGCTTAAAAGCCTCTTCCCTGCGTGAAACAGCTATTACAGCCTTTTTTTTTTTTTTTTATTTAAAAGGGACAATGCACATTAATTAACAGCAGCAACAGAGTCACACATGTAAATGTGCCAGATTTAGCCATGCAGGCTAATTTTCATCTGCAGTCCCTGGCAGGTTGATGACATTTAAGAAAATATTAAAAAGCATACAGGAAAATGCAATACAAAGACATAGACACAAGGACACATAAGCATAACAAATAAAGCAACACAAGTGTTAGTTAAAATATAACATATCCGCATTAAATCAATTAATAAAGCAGCGCACAGACATGAAATAAAAATGTGTAACATATAGCACATTTAAATACATTCGCATTTAGGCACAGACAAAAGCATCATGCAGACAAAGAGCATACACAGTATAAGCACATACAAGGAGCATAAGCGTACAAACTACAAGTAAGGACAGAGTAAAGTACGTTAATCCTGTTTATGGCAGCATATCTGATTTTCAAATAGCCATTGTTTTATCGATTTGGAGAACGATTTCAAAGATGTAATGTTCCTTAGTTCTGTGGGTATAGTATTCCAAGTATGTGCTGCTCGATAAGAGAAGACTGACTGCCCAAAACTACTTTTTTTACAAGGAATTTTACAATCCCCTCTTGCAGATGCTCTGGTAGATGTATTTAGATTTTGTTTAATGAATTCATTGAGTGGAGGGGGAGCCATACAATGAAAGATTTTATATACAAGTAAAATGTCAGCTAATTTGATCATGTTTTCCCAGTTTAATAAATTATATTTTGTTAGGATTTTACAATGGTGATATGAGTTTGACCTTTTGTCCAGCGTTTTTAAGGTCTGTTTATATAGTGTCTCAACTGATCTTAATGTGATCCGTCCTGTTTGTGTCCAACTGGTGATACAGTAATTCATGTGTGATAAAATCATGGCATTCATGTACAACTTTGAGGCCTCCGTAGTTAAATTATTCCTAATGTATCTAAAATTTGCTAGATTAAATTTGATTCTATTCACGACTTTTTTAACTTGTGATTGAAATGTAAGTTTTGAATCTATTAATATTCCTAGATATTTAAACTCTTGAACCACTAAGAGTGTTGTTCCTTCTACCGTAACAGGAAAATCTGGATCTTTATTTGCAGATTTTGAAAAAAACATACATACTGTTTTACTGACATTGAGGTGCAGACATGAATTTGCTAACCAATTTGAGATATTGACCATTGTAGCTGATAACTCTTCTGCAGCTTGCCTCTTGTTCTTAGCATGAACATATATGACTGAGTCATCAGCATACATCTGACAGGTAACAGTAGGTGGACAGACTTCAGGTAGGTCATTAATTCACCACATTAAACTTGTAAAAGCATTGTTTTGCACTTATTTGATGTTTAGACGCCATTTTGTGTTCAAAGACACTGGAATCACATTGGAACGAAAGCAGATCCACTCCAGAGTGCTGTTATGACTCAAATGTGTTGATCTCGGTGGGACATTGAAGAATGCAGCTTATTTGACAACTGACACAGCAATAGTGGTTAAAACGTGTGTTACCTGCAAATAACAGCTTAAAAGCCTCTTCCCTGCGTGAAACAGCTGTTACAGCCTTTTCACCACATTAAACTTGTAAAAGCATTGTTTTGCACTTATTTGATGTTTAGACGCCATTTTGTGTTCAAAGACACTGGAATCACATTGGAACGAAAGCAGATCCACTCCAGAGTGCTGTTATGACTTAAATGTGTTGATCTCGGTGGGACATTGAAGAATGCAGCTTATTTGACAACTGACACAGCAATAGTGGTTAAAACGTGTGTTACCTGCAAATAACAGCTTAAAAGCCTCTTCCCTGCGTGAAACAGCTGTTACAGCCTTTTCACCACATTAAACTTGCAGGTAACACACGTTTTAACCACTATTGCTGTGTCAGTTGTCAAATAAGCTGCATTCTTCAATGTCCCACCGAGATCAACATATTTAAGTCATAACAGCACTCTGGAGTGGATCTGCTTTCGTTTCAATGTGATTCCAGTGTCTTTGAACACAAAATGGCGTCTAAA
Organism: Eutrigla gurnardus; assembly: GCF_963514095.1. NCBI lineage: Eukaryota > Metazoa > Chordata > Actinopteri > Perciformes > Triglidae > Eutrigla > Eutrigla gurnardus. The sequence continues at coordinate 10,964 of NW_028155495.1, forward strand.
CATCAAATAAGTGCAAAACAATGCTTTTACAAGTTTAATGTGGTGAAAAGGCTGTAACAGCTGTTTCACGCAGGGAAGAGGCTTTTAAGCTGTTATTTGCAGGTAACACACGTTTTAACCACTATTGCAGTGTCAGTTGTCAAATAAGCTGCATTCTTCAATGTCCCACCGAGATCAACACATTTAAGTCATAACAGCACTCTGGAGTGGATCTGCTTTCGTTTCAATGTGATTCCAGTGTCTTTGAACACAAAATGGCGTCTAAACATCAAATAAGTGCAAAACAATGCTTTTACAAGGTTAATGTGGTGAAAAGGCTGTAATAGCTGTTTCACGCAGGGAAGAGGCTTTTAAGCTGTTATTTGCAGGTAACACACGTTTTAACCACTATTGCAGTGTCAGTTGTCAAATAAGCTGCATTCTTCAATGTCCCACCGAGATCAACACATTTAAGTCATAAAAGCACTCTGGAGTGGATCTGCTTTCGTTTCACTGTGATTCCAGTGTCTTTGAACACAAAATGGCGTCTAAACATCAAATAAGTGCAAAACAATGCTTTTACAAGTTTAATGTGGTGAAAAGGCTGTAACAGCTGTTTCACGCAGGGAAGAGGCTTTTAAGCTGTTATTTGCAGGTAACACACGTTTTAACCACTATTGCAGTGTCAGTTGTCAAATAAGCTGCATTCTTCAATGTCCCACCGAGATCAACATATTTAAGTCATAACAGCACTCTGGAGTGGATCTGCTTTCGTTTCAATGTGATTCCAGTGTCTTTGAACACAAAATGGCGTCTAAACATCAAATAAGTGCAAAACAATGCTTTTACAAGTTTAATGTGGTGAAAAGGCTGTAACAGCTGTTTCACGCAGGGAAGAGGCTTTTAAGCTGTTATTTGCAGGTAACACACGTTTTAACCACTATTGCAGTGTCAGTTGTCAAATAAGCTGCATTCTTCAATGTCCCACCGAGATCAACACATTTAAGTCATAACAGCACTCTGGAGTGGATCTGCTTTCGTTTCAATGTGATTCCAGTGTCTTTGAACACAAAATGGCGTCTAAACATCAAATAAGTGCAAAACAATGCTTTTACAAGGTTAATGTGGTGAAAAGGCTGTAATAGCTGTTTCACGCAGGGAAGAGGCTTTTAAGCTGTTATTTGCAGGTAACACACGTTTTAACCACTATTGCAGTGTCAGTTGTCAAATAAGCTGCATTCTTCAATGTCCCACCGAGATCAACACATTTAAGTCATAAAAGCACTCTGGAGTGGATCTGCTTTCGTTTCACTGTGATTCCAGTGTCTTTGAACACAAAATGGCGTCTAAACATCAAATAAGTGCAAAACAATGCTTTTACAAGTTTAATGTGGTGAAAAGGCTGTAATAGCTGTTTCACGCAGGGAAGAGGCTTTTAAGCTGTTATTTGCAGGTAACACACGTTTTAACCACTATTGCAGTGTCAGTTGTCAAATAAGCTGCATTCTTCAATGTCCCACCGAGATCAACACATTTAAGTCATAAAAGCACTCTGGAGTGGATCTGCTTTCGTTTCACTGTGATTCCAGTGTCTTTGAACACAAAATGGCGTCTAAACATCAAATAAGTGCAAAACAATGCTTTTACAAGTTTAATGTGGTGAAAAGGCTGTAATAGCTGTTTCACGCAGGGAAGAGGCTTTTAAGCTGTTATTTGCAGGTAACACACGTTTTAACCACTATTGCTGTGTCAGTTGTCAAATAAGCTGCATTCTTCAATGTCCCACCGAGATCAACATATTTAAGTCATAACAGCACTCTGGAGTGGATCTGCTTTCGTTTCAATGTGATTCCAGTGTCTTTGAACACAAAATGGCGTCTAAACATCAAATAAGTGCAAAACAATGCTTTTACAAGTTTAATGTGGTGAAAAGGCTGTAACAGCTGTTTTACGCAGGGAAGAGGCTTTTAAGCTGTTATTTGCAGGTAACACACGTTTTAACCACTATTGCAGTGTCAGTTGTCAAATAAGCTGCATTCTTCAATGTCCCACCGAGATCAACACATTTAAGTCATAACAGCACTCTGGAGTGGATCTGCTTTCGTTTCAATGTGATTCCAGTGTCTTTGAACACAAAATGGCGTCTAAACATCAAATAAGTGCAAAACAATGCTTTTACAAGGTTAATGTGGTGAAAAGGCTGTAATAGCTGTTTCACGCAGGGAAGAGGCTTTTAAGCTGTTATTTGCAGGTAACACACGTTTTAACCACTATTGCAGTGTCAGTTGTCAAATAAGCTGCATTCTTCAATGTCCCACCGAGATCAACACATTTAAGTCATAAAAGCACTCTGGAGTGGATCTGCTTTCTTTTCACTGTGATTCCAGTGTCTTTGAACACAAAATGGCGTCTAAACATCAAATAAGTGCAAAACAATGCTTTTACAAGTTTAATGTGGTGAAAAGGCTGTAATAGCTGTTTCACGCAGGGAAGAGGCTTTTAAGCTGTTATTTGCAGGTAACACACGTTTTAACCACTATTGCTGTGTCAGTTGTCAAATAAGCTGCATTCTTCAATGTCCCACCGAGATCAACATATTTAAGTCATAACAGCACTCTGGAGTGGATCTGCTTTCGTTTCAATGTGATTCCAGTGTCTTTGAACACAAAATGGCGTCTAAACATCAAATAAGTGCAAAACAATGCTTTTACAAGTTTAATGTGGTGAAAAGGCTGTAATAGCTGTTTCACGCAGGGAAGAGGCTTTTAAGCTGTTATTTGCAGGTAACACACGTTTTAACCACTATTGCAGTGTCAGTTGTCAAATAAGCTGCATTCTTCAATGTCCCACCGAGATCAACACATTTAAGTCATAAAAGCACTCTGGAGTGGATCTGCTTTCGTTTCACTGTGATTCCAGTGTCTTTGAACACAAAATGGCGTCTAAACATCAAATAAGTGCAAAACAATGCTTTTACAAGTTTAATGTGGTGAAAAGGCTGTAATAGCTGTTTCACGCAGGGAAGAGGCTTTTAAGCTGTTATTTGCAGGTAACACACGTTTTAACCACTATTGCAGTGTCAGTTGTCAAATAAGCTGCATTCTTCAATGTCCCACCGAGATCAACACATTTAAGTCATAAAAGCACTCTGGAGTGGATCTGCTTTCGTTTCACTGTGATTCCAGTGTCTTTGAACACAAAATGGCGTCTAAACATCAAATAAGTGCAAAACAATGCTTTTACAAGTTTAATGTGGTGAAAAGGCTGTAATAGCTGTTTCACGCAGGGAAGAGGCTTTTAAGCTGTTATTTGCAGGTAACACACGTTTTAACCACTATTGCTGTGTCAGTTGTCAAATAAGCTGCATTCTTCAATGTCCCACCGAGATCAACATATTTAAGTCATAACAGCACTCTGGAGTGGATCTGCTTTCGTTTCAATGTGATTCCAGTGTCTTTGAACACAAAATGGCGTCTAAACATCAAATAAGTGCAAAACAATGCTTTTACAAGTTTAATGTGGTGAAAAGGCTGTAACAGCTGTTTTACGCAGGGAAGAGGCTTTTAAGCTGTTATTTGCAGGTAACACACGTTTTAACCACTATTGCAGTGTCAGTTGTCAAATAAGCTGCATTCTTCAATGTCCCACCGAGATCAACACATTTAAGTCATAACAGCACTCTGGAGTGGATCTGCTTTCGTTTCAATGTGATTCCAGTGTCTTTGAACACAAAATGGCGTCTAAACATCAAATAAGTGCAAAACAATGCTTTTACAAGGTTAATGTGGTGAAAAGGCTGTAATAGCTGTTTCACGCAGGGAAGAGGCTTTTAAGCTGTTATTTGCAGGTAACACACGTTTTAACCACTATTGCAGTGTCAGTTGTCAAATAAGCTGCATTCTTCAATGTCCCACCGAGATCAACACATTTAAGTCATAAAAGCACTCTGGAGTGGATCTGCTTTCTTTTCACTGTGATTCCAGTGTCTTTGAACACAAAATGGCGTCTAAACATCAAATAAGTGCAAAACAATGCTTTTACAAGTTTAATGTGGTGAAAAGGCTGTAATAGCTGTTTCACGCAGGGAAGAGGCTTTTAAGCTGTTATTTGCAGGTAACACACGTTTTAACCACTATTGCTGTGTCAGTTGTCAAATAAGCTGCATTCTTCAATGTCCCACCGAGATCAACATATTTAAGTCATAACAGCACTCTGGAGTGGATCTGCTTTCGTTTCAATGTGATTCCAGTGTCTTTGAACACAAAATGGCGTCTAAACATCAAATAAGTGCAAAACAATGCTTTTACAAGTTTAATGTGGTGAAAAGGCTGTAACAGCTGTTTCACGCAGGGAAGAGGCTTTTAAGCTGTTATTTGCAGGTAACACACGTTTTAACCACTATTGCAGTGTCAGTTGTCAAATAAGCTGCATTCTTCAATGTCCCACCGAGATCAACATATTTAAGTCATAACAGCACTCTGGAGTGGATCTGCTTTCGTTTCAATGTGATTCCAGTGTCTTTGAACACAAAATGGCGTCTAAACATCAAATAAGTGCAAAACAATGCTTTTACAAGTTTAATGTGGTGAAAAGGCTGTAACAGCTGTTTCACGCAGGGAAGAGGCTTTTAAGCTGTTATTTGCAGGTAACACACGTTTTAACCACTATTGCAGTGTCAGTTGTCAAATAAGCTGCATTCTTCAATGTCCCACCGAGATCAACACATTTAAGTCATAACAGCACTCTGGAGTGGATCTGCTTTCGTTTCAATGTGATTCCAGTGTCTTTGAACACAAAATGGCGTCTAAACATCAAATAAGTGCAAAACAATGCTTTTACAAGGTTAATGTGGTGAAAAGGCTGTAATAGCTGTTTCACGCAGGGAAGAGGCTTTTAAGCTGTTATTTGCAGGTAACACACGTTTTAACCACTATTGCAGTGTCAGTTGTCAAATAAGCTGCATTCTTCAATGTCCCACCGAGATCAACACATTTAAGTCATAAAAGCACTCTGGAGTGGATCTGCTTTCGTTTCACTGTGATTCCAGTGTCTTTGAACACAAAATGGCGTCTAAACATCAAATAAGTGCAAAACAATGCTTTTACAAGTTTAATGTGGTGAAAAGGCTGTAATAGCTGTTTCACGCAGGGAAGAGGCTTTTAAGCTGTTATTTGCAGGTAACACACGTTTTAACCACTATTGCAGTGTCAGTTGTCAAATAAGCTGCATTCTTCAATGTCCCACCGAGATCAACACATTTAAGTCATAAAAGCACTCTGGAGTGGATCTGCTTTCGTTTCACTGTGATTCCAGTGTCTTTGAACACAAAATGGCGTCTAAACATCAAATAAGTGCAAAACAATGCTTTTACAAGTTTAATGTGGTGAAAAGGCTGTAATAGCTGTTTCACGCAGGGAAGAGGCTTTTAAGCTGTTATTTGCAGGTAACACACGTTTTAACCACTATTGCTGTGTCAGTTGTCAAATAAGCTGCATTCTTCAATGTCCCACCGAGATCAACATATTTAAGTCATAACAGCACTCTGGAGTGGATCTGCTTTCGTTTCAATGTGATTCCAGTGTCTTTGAACACAAAATGGCGTCTAAACATCAAATAAGTGCAAAACAATGCTTTTACAAGTTTAATGTGGTGAAAAGGCTGTAATAGCTGTTTCACGCAGGGAAGAGGCTTTTAAGCTGTTATTTGCAGGTAACACACGTTTTAACCACTATTGCTGTGTCAGTTGTCAAATAAGCTGCATTCTTCAATGTCCCACCGAGATCAACATATTTAAGTCATAACAGCACTCTGGAGTGGATCTGCTTTCGTTTCAATGTGATTCCAGTGTCTTTGAACACAAAATGGCGTCTAAACATCAAATAAGTGCAAAACAATGCTTTTACAAGGTTAATGTGGTGAAAAGGCTGTAATAGCTGTTTCACGCAGGGAAGAGGCTTTTAAGCTGTTATTTGCAGGTAACACACGTTTTAACCACTATTGCAGTGTCAGTTGTCAAATAAGCTGCATTCTTCAATGTCCCACCGAGATCAACACATTTAAGTCATAAAAGCACTCTGGAGTGGATCTGCTTTCGTTTCACTGTGATTCCAGTGTCTTTGAACACAAAATGGCGTCTAAACATCAAATAAGTGCAAAACAATGCTTTTACAAGTTTAATGTGGTGAAAAGGCTGTAATAGCTGTTTCACGCAGGGAAGAGGCTTTTAAGCTGTTATTTGCAGGTAACACACGTTTTAACCACTATTGCAGTGTCAGTTGTCAAATAAGCTGCATTCTTCAATGTCCCACCGAGATCAACACATTTAAGTCATAAAAGCACTCTGGAGTGGATCTGCTTTCGTTTCACTGTGATTCCAGTGTCTTTGAACACAAAATGGCGTCTAAACATCAAATAAGTGCAAAACAATGCTTTTACAAGTTTAATGTGGTGAAAAGGCTGTAATAGCTGTTTCACGCAGGGAAGAGGCTTTTAAGCTGTTATTTGCAGGTAACACACGTTTTAACCACTATTGCTGTGTCAGTTGTCAAATAAGCTGCATTCTTCAATGTCCCACCGAGATCAACATATTTAAGTCATAACAGCACTCTGGAGTGGATCTGCTTTCGTTTCAATGTGATTCCAGTGTCTTTGAACACAAAATGGCGTCTAAACATCAAATAAGTGCAAAACAATGCTTTTACAAGTTTAATGTGGTGAAAAGGCTGTAATAGCTGTTTCACGCAGGGAAGAGGCTTTTAAGCTGTTATTTGCAGGTAACACACGTTTTAACCACTATTGCTGTGTCAGTTGTCAAATAAGCTGCATTCTTCAATGTCCCACCGAGATCAACATATTTAAGTCATAACAGCACTCTGGAGTGGATCTGCTTTCGTTTCAATGTGATTCCAGTGTCTTTGAACACAAAATGGCGTCTAAACATCAAATAAGTGCAAAACAATGCTTTTACAAGTTTAATGTGGTGAAAAGGCTGTAATAGCTGTTTCACGCAGGGAAGAGGCTTTTAAGCTGTTATTTGCAGGTAACACACGTTTTAACCACTATTGCAGTGTCAGTTGTCAAATAAGCTGCATTCTTCAATGTCCCACCGAGATCAACACATTAAGTCATAAAAGCACTCTGGAGTGGATCTGCTTTCGTTTCACTGTGATTCCAGTGTCTTTGAACACAAAATGGCGTCTAAACATCAAATAAGTGCAAAACAATGCTTTTACAAGTTTAATGTGGTGAAAAGGCTGTAATAGCTGTTTCACGCAGGGAAGAGGCTTTTAAGCTGTTATTTGCAGGTAACACACGTTTTAACCACTATTGCAGTGTCAGTTGTCAAATAAGCTGCATTCTTCAATGTCCCACCGAGATCAACACATTTAAGTCATAAAAGCACTCTGGAGTGGATCTGCTTTCGTTTCACTGTGATTCCAGTGTCTTTGAACACAAAATGGCGTCTAAACATCAAATAAGTGCAAAACAATGCTTTTACAAGTTTAATGTGGTGAAAAGGCTGTAATAGCTGTTTCACGCAGGAAGAGGCTTTTAAGCTGTTATTTGCAGGTAACACACGTTTTAACCACTATTGCTGTGTCAGTTGTCAAATAAGCTGCATTCTTCAATGTCCCACCGAGATCAACATATTTAAGTCATAACAGCACTCTGAGTGGATCTGCTTTCGTTTCAATGTGATTCCAGTGTCTTTGAACACAAAATGGCGTCTAAACATCAAATAAGTGCAAAACAATGCTTTTACAAGTTTAATGTGGTGAAAAGGCTGTAACAGCTGTTTTACGCAGGGAAGAGGCTTTTAAGCTGTTATTTGCAGGTAACACACGTTTAACCACTATTGCAGTGTCAGTTGTCAAATAAGCTGCATTCTTCAATGTCCCACCGAGATCAACACATTTAAGTCATAACAGCACTCTGGAGTGGATCTGCTTTCGTTTCATGTGATTCCAGTGTCTTTGAACACAAAATGGCGTCTAAACATCAAATAAGTGCAAAACAATGCTTTTACAAGGTTAATGTGGTGAAAAGGCTGTAATAGCTGTTTCACGCAGGGAAGAGGCTTTTAAGCTGTTATTTGCAGGTAACACACGTTTTAACCACTATTGCAGTGTCAGTTGTCAATAAGCTGCATTCTTCAATGTCCCACCGAGATCAACACATTTAAGTCATAAAAGCACTCTGGAGTGGATCTGCTTTCTTTTCACTGTGATTCCAGTGTCTTTGAACACAAAATGGCGTCTAAACATCAAATAAGTGCAAAACAATGCTTTTACAAGTTTAATGTGGTGAAAAGGCTGTAATAGCTGTTTCACGCAGGGAAGAGGCTTTTAAGCTGTTATTTGCAGGTAACACACGTTTTAACCACTATTGCTGTGTCAGTTGTCAAATAAGCTGCATTCTTCAATGTCCCACCGAGATCAACATATTTAAGTCATAACAGCACTCTGGAGTGGATCTGCTTTCGTTTCAATGTGATTCCAGTGTCTTTGAACACAAAATGGCGTCTAAACATCAAATAAGTGCAAAACAATGCTTTTACAAGTTTAATGTGGTGAAAAGGCTGTAACAGCTGTTTCACGCAGGGAAGAGGCTTTTACGCTGTTATTTGCAGGTAACACACGTTTTAACCACTATTGCAGTGTCAGTTGTCAAATAAGCTGCATTCTTCAATGTCCCACCGAGATCAACACATTTAAGTCATAACAGCACTCTGGAGTGGATCTGCTTTCGTTTCAATGTGATTCCAGTGTCTTTGAACACAAAATGGCGTCTAAACATCAAATAAGTGCAAAACAATGCTTTTACAAGGTTAATGTGGTGAAAAGGCTGTAATAGCTGTTTCACGCAGGGAAGAGGCTTTTAAGCTGTTATTTGCAGGTAACACACGTTTTAACCACTATTGCAGTGTCAGTTGTCAAATAAGCTGCATTCTTCAATGTCCCACCGAGATCAACACATTTAAGTCATAAAAGCACTCTGGAGTGGATCTGCTTTCGTTTCACTGTGATTCCAGTGTCTTTGAACACAAAATGGCGTCTAAACATCAAATAAGTGCAAACAATGCTTTTACAAGTTTAATGTGGTGAAAAGGCTGTAATAGCTGTTTCACGCAGGGAAGAGGCTTTTAAGCTGTTATTTGCAGGTAACACACGTTTTAACCACTATTGCTGTGTCAGTTGTCAAATAAGCTGCATTCTTCAATGTCCCACCGAGATCAACATATTTAAGTCATAACAGCACTCTGGAGTGGATCTGCTTTCGTTTCAATGTGATTCCAGTGTCTTTGAACACAAAATGGCGTCTAAACATCAATAAGTGCAAAACAATGCTTTTACAAGTTTAATGTGGTGAAAAGGCTGTAACAGCTGTTTCACGCAGGGAAGAGGCTTTTAAGCTGTTATTTGCAGGTAACACACGTTTTAACCACTATTGCTGTGTCAGTTGTCAAATAAGCTGCATTCTTCAATGTCCCACCGAGATCAACACATTTAAGTCATAACAGCACTCTGGAGTGGATCTGCTTTCGTTTCAATGTGATTCCAGTGTCTTTGAACACAAAATGGCGTCTAAACATCAAATAAGTGCAAAACAATGCTTTTACAAGTTTAATGTGGTGAAAAGGCTGTAACAGCTGTTTCACGCAGGGAAGAGGCTTTTAAGCTGTTATTTGCAGGTAACACACGTTTTAACCACTATTGCTGTGTCAGTTGTCAAATAAGCTGCATTCTTCAATGTCCCACCGAGATCAACACATTTAAGTCATAACAGCACTATGGAGTGGATCTGCTTTCGTTTCAATGTGATTCCAGTGTCTTGAACACAAAATGGCGTCTAAACATCAAATAAGTGCAAAACAATGCTTTTACAAGTTTAATGTGGTGAAAAGGCTGTAATAGCTGTTTCACGCAGGGAAGAGGCTTTTAAGCTGTTATTTGCAGGTAACACACGTTTTAACCACTATTGCAGTGTCAGTTGTCAAATAAGCTGCATTCTTCAATGTCCCACCGAGATCAACACATTTAAGTCATAAAAGCACTCTGGAGTGGATCTGCTTTCGTTTCACTGTGATTCCAGTGTCTTTGAACACAAAATGGCGTCTAAACATCAAATAAGTGCAAAACAATGCTTTTACAAGTTTAATGTGGTGAAAAGGCTGTAATAGCTGTTTCACGCAGGGAAGAGGCTTTTAAGCTGTTATTTGCAGGTAACACACGTTATAACCACTATTGCTGTGTCAGTTGTCAAATAAGCTGCATTCTTCAATGTCCCACCGAGATCAACACATTTAAGTCATAACAGCACTCTGGAGTGGATCTGCTTTCGTTTCAATGTGATTCCAGTGTCTTTGAACACAAAATGGCGTCTAAACATCAAATAAGTGCAAAACAATGCTTTTACAAGTTTAATGTGGTGAAAAGGCTGTAATAGCTGTTTCACGCAGGGAAGAGGCTTTTAAGCTGTTATTTGCAGGTAACACACGTTTTAACCACTATTGCTGTGTCAGTTGTCAAATAAGCTGCATTCTTCAATGTCCCACCGAGATCAACACATTTAAGTCATAACAGCACTCTGGAGTGGATCTGCTTTCGTTTCAATGTGATTCCAGTGTCTTTGAACACAAAATGGCGTCTAAACATCAAATAAGTGCAAAACAATGCTTTTACAAGTTTAATGTGGTGAAAAGGCTGTAATAGCTGTTTCACGCAGGGAAGAGGCTTTTAAGCTGTTATTTGCAGGTAACACACGTTTTAACCACTATTGCTGTGTCAGTTGTCAAATAAGCTGCATTCTTCAATGTCCCACCGAGATCAACACATTTAAGTCATAACAGCACTCTGGAGTGGATCTGCTTTCGTTTCAATGTGATTCCAGTGTCTTTGAACACAAAATGGCGTCTAAACATCAAATAAGTGCAAAACAATGCTTTTACAAGTTTAATGTGGTGAAAAGGCTGTAATAGCTGTTTCACGCAGGGAAGAGGCGTTTAAGCTGTTATTTGCAGGTAACACACGTTTTAACCACTATTGCTGTGTCAGTTGTCAAATAAGCTGCATTCTTCAATGTCCCACCGAGATCAACACATTTAAGTCATAACAGCACTCTGGAGTGGCTGTAACATCTGTTTCACGCAGGGAAGAGGCTTTTAAGCTGTTATTTGCAGGTAACACACGTTTTAACCACTATTGCTGTGTCAGTTGTCAAATAAGCTGCATTCTTCAATGTCCCACCGAGATCAACACATTTAAGTCATAAAAGCACTCTGGAGTGGATCTGCTTTCGTTTCACTGTGATTCCAGTGTCTTTGAACACAAAATGGCGTCTAAACATCAAATAAGTGCAAAACAATGCTTTTACAAGTTTAATGTGGTGAAAAGGCTGTAATAGCTGTTTCACGCAGGGAAGAGGCTTTTAAGCTGTTATTTGCAGGTAACACACGTTTTAACCACTATTGCTGTGTCAGTTGTCAAATAAGCTGCATTCTTCAATGTCCCACCGAGATCAACATATTTAAGTCATAACAGCACTCTGGAGTGGATCTGCTTTCGTTTCAATGTGATTCCAGTGTCTTTGAACACAAAATGGCGTCTAAACATCAAATAAGTGCAAAACAATGCTTTTACAAGTTTAATGTGGTGAAAAGGCTGTAACAGCTGTTTTACGCAGGGAAGAGGCTTTTAAGCTGTTATTTGCAGGTAACACACGTTTTAACCACTATTGCAGTGTCAGTTGTCAAATAAGCTGCATTCTTCAATGTCCCACCGAGATCAACACATTTAAGTCATAACAGCACTCTGGAGTGGATCTGCTTTCGTTTCAATGTGATTCCAGTGTCTTTGAACACAAAATGGCGTCTAAACATCAAATAAGTGCAAAACAATGCTTTTACAAGGTTAATGTGGTGAAAAGGCTGTAATAGCTGTTTCACGCAGGGAAGAGGCTTTTAAGCTGTTATTTGCAGGTAACACACGTTTTAACCACTATTGCAGTGTCAGTTGTCAAATAAGCTGCATTCTTCAATGTCCCACCGAGATCAACACATTTAAGTCATAAAAGCACTCTGGAGTGGATCTGCTTTCTTTTCACTGTGATTCCAGTGTCTTTGAACACAAAATGGCGTCTAAACATCAAATAAGTGCAAAACAATGCTTTTACAAGTTTAATGTGGTGAAAAGGCTGTAATAGCTGTTTCACGCAGGGAAGAGGCTTTTAAGCTGTTATTTGCAGGTAACACACGTTTTAACCACTATTGCTGTGTCAGTTGTCAAATAAGCTGCATTCTTCAATGTCCCACCGAGATCAACATATTTAAGTCATAACAGCACTCTGGAGTGGATCTGCTTTCGTTTCAATGTGATTCCAGTGTCTTTGAACACAAAATGGCGTCTAAACATCAAATAAGTGCAAAACAATGCTTTTACAAGTTTAATGTGGTGAAAAGGCTGTAATAGCTGTTTCACGCAGGGAAGAGGCTTTTAAGCTGTTATTTGCAGGTAACACACGTTTTAACCACTATTGCAGTGTCAGTTGTCAAATAAGCTGCATTCTTCAATGTCCCACCGAGATCAACACATTTAAGTCATAAAAGCACTCTGGAGTGGATCTGCTTTCGTTTCACTGTGATTCCAGTGTCTTTGAACACAAAATGGCGTCTAAACATCAAATAAGTGCAAAACAATGCTTTTACAAGTTTAATGTGGTGAAAAGGCTGTAATAGCTGTTTCACGCAGGGAAGAGGCTTTTAAGCTGTTATTTGCAGGTAACACACGTTTTAACCACTATTGCAGTGTCAGTTGTCAAATAAGCTGCATTCTTCAATGTCCCACCGAGATCAACACATTTAAGTCATAAAAGCACTCTGGAGTGGATCTGCTTTCGTTTCACTGTGATTCCAGTGTCTTTGAACACAAAATGGCGTCTAAACATCAAATAAGTGCAAAACAATGCTTTTACAAGTTTAATGTGGTGAAAAGGCTGTAATAGCTGTTTCACGCAGGGAAGAGGCTTTTAAGCTGTTATTTGCAGGTAACACACGTTTTAACCACTATTGCTGTGTCAGTTGTCAAATAAGCTGCATTCTTCAATGTCCCACCGAGATCAACATATTTAAGTCATAACAGCACTCTGGAGTGGATCTGCTTTCGTTTCAATGTGATTCCAGTGTCTTTGAACACAAAATGGCGTCTAAACATCAAATAAGTGCAAAACAATGCTTTTACAAGTTTAATGTGGTGAAAAGGCTGTAACAGCTGTTTTACGCAGGGAAGAGGCTTTTAAGCTGTTATTTGCAGGTAACACACGTTTTAACCACTATTGCAGTGTCAGTTGTCAAATAAGCTGCATTCTTCAATGTCCCACCGAGATCAACACATTTAAGTCATAACAGCACTCTGGAGTGGATCTGCTTTCGTTTCAATGTGATTCCAGTGTCTTTGAACACAAAATGGCGTCTAAACATCAAATAAGTGCAAAACAATGCTTTTACAAGGTTAATGTGGTGAAAAGGCTGTAATAGCTGTTTCACGCAGGGAAGAGGCTTTTAAGCTGTTATTTGCAGGTAACACACGTTTTAACCACTATTGCAGTGTCAGTTGTCAAATAAGCTGCATTCTTCAATGTCCCACCGAGATCAACACATTTAAGTCATAAAAGCACTCTGGAGTGGATCTGCTTTCTTTTCACTGTGATTCCAGTGTCTTTGAACACAAAATGGCGTCTAAACATCAAATAAGTGCAAAACAATGCTTTTACAAGTTTAATGTGGTGAAAAGGCTGTAATAGCTGTTTCACGCAGGGAAGAGGCTTTTAAGCTGTTATTTGCAGGTAACACACGTTTTAACCACTATTGTGTGTCAGTTGTCAAATAAGCTGCATTCTTCAATGTCCCACCGAGATCAACATATTTAAGTCATAACAGCACTCTGGAGTGGATCTGCTTTCGTTTCAATGTGATTCCAGTGTCTTTGAACACAAAATGGCGTCTAAACATCAAATAAGTGCAAAACAATGCTTTTACAAGTTTAATGTGGTGAAAAGGCTGTAACAGCTGTTTCACGCAGGGAAGAGGCTTTTACGCTGTTATTTGCAGGTAACACACGTTTTAACCACTATTGCAGTGTCAGTTGTCAAATAAGCTGCATTCTTCAATGTCCCACCGAGATCAACACATTTAAGTCATAACAGCACTCTGGAGTGGATCTGCTTTCGTTTCAATGTGATTCCAGTGTCTTTGAACACAAAATGGCGTCTAAACATCAAATAAGTGCAAAACAATGCTTTTACAAGGTTAATGTGGTGAAAAGGCTGTAATAGCTGTTTCACGCAGGGAAGAGGCTTTTAAGCTGTTATTTGCAGGTAACACACGTTTTAACCACTATTGCAGTGTCAGTTGTCAAATAAGCTGCATTCTTCAATGTCCCACCGAGATCAACACATTTAAGTCATAAAAGCACTCTGGAGTGGATCTGCTTTCGTTTCACTGTGATTCCAGTGTCTTTGAACACAAAATGGCGTCTAAACATCAAATAAGTGCAAAACAATGCTTTTACAAGTTTAATGTGGTGAAAAGGCTGTAATAGCTGTTTCACGCAGGGAAGAGGCGTTTAAGCTGTTATTTGCAGGTAACACACGTTTTAACCACTATTGCTGTGTCAGTTGTCAAATAAGCTGCATTCTTCAATGTCCCACCGAGATCAACACATTTAAGTCATAACAGCACTCTGGAGTGGCTGTAACATCTGTTTCACGCAGGAAGAGGCTTTTAAGCTGTTATTTGCAGGTAACACACGTTTTAACCACTATTGCTGTGTCAGTTGTCAAATAAGCTGCATTCTTCAATGTCCCACCGAGATCAACACATTTAAGTCATAACAGCACTCTGGAGTGGATCTGCTTTCGTTTCAATGTGATTCCAGTGTCTTTGAACACAAAATGGCGTCTAAACATCAAATAAGTGCAAAACAATGCTTTTACAAGTTTAATGTGGTGAAAAGGCTGTAATTAGCTGTTCACGCAGGGAAGCAGGCTTTTAAGCTGTTATTTGCAGGTAACACACGTTTAACCACTATTGCTGTGTCAGTTGTCAAATAAGCTGCATTCTTCAATGTCCCACCGAGATCAACACATTTAAGTCATAACAGCACTCTGGAGTGGATTTGCTTGCGTTTCAATGTGATTCCAGTGTCTTTGAACACAAAATGGCGTCTAAACATCAAATAAGTGCAAAAACAATGCTTTTACAAGTTTAATGTGGTGAAAAGGCTGTAACAGCTGTTTCACGCAGGGAAAGAGGCTTTTAAGCTGTTATTTGCAGGTAACACACGTTTAACCACTATTGCTGTGTCAGTTGTCAAATAAGCTGCATTCTTCAATGTCCCACCGAGATCAACACATTTAAGTCATAACAGCACTATGGAGTGGATCTGCTTTCGTTTCAATGTGATTCCAGTGTCTTTGAACACAAAATGGCGTCTAAACATCAAATAAGTGCAAAACAATGCTTTTACAAGTTTAATGTGGTGAAAAGGCTGTAATAGCTGTTTCACGCAGGGAAGAGGCTTTTAAGCTGTTATTTGCAGGTAACACACGTTTTAACCACTATTGCAGTGTCAGTTGTCAAATAAGCTGCATTCTTCAATGTCCCACCGAGATCAACACATTTAAGTCATAAAAGCACTCTGGAGTGGATCTGCTTTCGTTTCACTGTGATTCCAGTGTCTTTGAACACAAAATGGCGTCTAAACATCAAATAAGTGCAAAACAATGCTTTTACAAGTTTAATGTGGTGAAAAGGCTGTAACAGCTGTTTCACGCAGGGAAGAGGCTTTTAAGCTGTTATTTGCAGGTAACACACGTTTTAACCACTATTGCTGTGTCAGTTGTCAAATAAGCTGCATTCTTCAATGTCCCACCGAGATCAACACATTTAAGTCATAAAAGCACTCTGGAGTGGATCTGCTTTCGTTTCACTGTGATTCCAGTGTCTTTGAACACAAAATGGCGTCTAAACATCAAATAAGTGCAAAACAATGCTTTTACAAGTTTAATGTGGTGAAAAGGCTGTAACAGCTGTTTCACGCAGGGAAGAGGCTTTTAAGCTGTTATTTGCAGGTAACACACGTTTTAACCACTATTGCAGTGTCAGTTGTCAAATAAGCTGCATTCTTCAATGTCCCACCGAGATCAACACATTTAAGTCATAAAAGCACTCTGGAGTGGATCTGCTTTCGTTTCACTGTGATTCCAGTGTCTTTGAACACAAAATGGCGTCTAAACATCAAATAAGTGCAAAACAATGCTTTTACAAGTTTAATGTGGTGAAAAGGCTGTAATAGCTGTTTCACGCAGGGAAGAGGCTTTTAAGCTGTTATTTGCAGGTAACACACGTTTTAACCACTATTGCTGTGTCAGTTGTCAAATAAGCTGCATTCTTCAATGTCCCACCGAGATCAACATATTTAAGTCATAACAGCACTCTGGAGTGGATCTGCTTTCGTTTCAATGTGATTCCAGTGTCTTTGAACACAAAATGGCGTCTAAACATCAAATAAGTGCAAAACAATGCTTTTACAAGTTTAATGTGGTGAAAAGGCTGTAACAGCTGTTTTACGCAGGGAAGAGGCTTTTAAGCTGTTATTTGCAGGTAACACACGTTTTAACCACTATTGCAGTGTCAGTTGTCAAATAAGCTGCATTCTTCAATGTCCCACCGAGATCAACACATTTAAGTCATAACAGCACTCTGGAGTGGATCTGCTTTCGTTTCAATGTGATTCCAGTGTCTTTGAACACAAAATGGCGTCTAAACATCAAATAAGTGCAAAACAATGCTTTTACAAGGTTAATGTGGTGAAAAGGCTGTAATAGCTGTTTCACGCAGGGAAGAGGCTTTTAAGCTGTTATTTGCAGGTAACACACGTTTTAACCACTATTGCAGTGTCAGTTGTCAAATAAGCTGCATTCTTCAATGTCCCACCGAGATCAACACATTTAAGTCATAAAAGCACTCTGGAGTGGATCTGCTTTCTTTTCACTGTGATTCCAGTGTCTTTGAACACAAAATGGCGTCTAAACATCAAATAAGTGCAAAAACAATGCTTTTACAAGTTTAATGTGGTGAAAAGGCTGTAATAGCTGTTTCACGCAGGGAAGAGGCTTTTAAGCTGTTATTTGCAGGTAACACACGTTTTAACCACTATTGCTGTGTCAGTTGTCAAATAAGCTGCATTCTTCAATGTCCCACCGAGATCAACATATTTAAGTCATAACAGCACTCTGGAGTGGATCTGCTTTCGTTTCAATGTGATTCCAGTGTCTTTGAACACAAAATGGCGTCTAAACATCAAATAAGTGCAAAACAATGCTTTTACAAGTTTAATGTGGTGAAAAGGCTGTAATAGCTGTTTCACGCAGGGAAGAGGCTTTTAAGCTGTTATTTGCAGGTAACACACGTTTTAACCACTATTGCAGTGTCAGTTGTCAAATAAGCTGCATTCTTCAATGTCCCACCGAGATCAACACATTTAAGTCATAAAAGCACTCTGGAGTGGATCTGCTTTCGTTTCACTGTGATTCCAGTGTCTTTGAACACAAAATGGCGTCTAAACATCAAATAAGTGCAAAACAATGCTTTTACAAGTTTAATGTGGTGAAAAGGCTGTAATAGCTGTTTCACGCAGGGAAGAGGCTTTTAAGCTGTTATTTGCAGGTAACACACGTTTTAACCACTATTGCAGTGTCAGTTGTCAAATAAGCTGCATTCTTCAATGTCCCACCGAGATCAACACATTTAAGTCATAAAAGCACTCTGGAGTGGATCTGCTTTCGTTTCACTGTGATTCCAGTGTCTTTGAACACAAAATGGCGTCTAAACATCAAATAAGTGCAAAACAATGCTTTTACAAGTTTAATGTGGTGAAAAGGCTGTAATAGCTGTTTCACGCAGGGAAGAGGCTTTTAAGCTGTTATTTGCAGGTAACACACGTTTTAACCACTATTGCTGTGTCAGTTGTCAAATAAGCTGCATTCTTCAATGTCCCACCGAGATCAACATATTTAAGTCATAACAGCACTCTGGAGTGGATCTGCTTTCGTTTCAATGTGATTCCAGTGTCTTTGAACACAAAATGGCGTCTAAACATCAAATAAGTGCAAAACAATGCTTTTACAAGTTTAATGTGGTGAAAAGGCTGTAACAGCTGTTTTACGCAGGGAAGAGGCTTTTAAGCTGTTATTTGCAGGTAACACACGTTTTAACCACTATTGCAGTGTCAGTTGTCAAATAAGCTGCATTCTTCAATGTCCCACCGAGATCAACACATTTAAGTCATAACAGCACTCTGGAGTGGATCTGCTTTCGTTTCAATGTGATTCCAGTGTCTTTGAACACAAAATGGCGTCTAAACATCAAATAAGTGCAAAACAATGCTTTTACAAGGTTAATGTGGTGAAAAGGCTGTAATAGCTGTTTCACGCAGGGAAGAGGCTTTTAAGCTGTTATTTGCAGGTAACACACGTTTTAACCACTATTGCAGTGTCAGTTGTCAAATAAGCTGCATTCTTCAATGTCCCACCGAGATCAACACATTTAAGTCATAAAAGCACTCTGGAGTGGATCTGCTTTCTTTTCACTGTGATTCCAGTGTCTTTGAACACAAAATGGCGTCTAAACATCAAATAAGTGCAAAACAATGCTTTTACAAGTTTAATGTGGTGAAAAGGCTGTAATAGCTGTTTCACGCAGGGAAGAGGCTTTTAAGCTGTTATTTGCAGGTAACACACGTTTTAACCACTATTGTGTGTCAGTTGTCAAATAAGCTGCATTCTTCAATGTCCCACCGAGATCAACATATTTAAGTCATAACAGCACTCTGGAGTGGATCTGCTTTCGTTTCAATGTGATTCCAGTGTCTTTGAACACAAAATGGCGTCTAAACATCAAATAAGTGCAAAACAATGCTTTTACAAGTTTAATGTGGTGAAAAGGCTGTAACAGCTGTTTCACGCAGGGAAGAGGCTTTTACGCTGTTATTTGCAGGTAACACACGTTTTAACCACTATTGCAGTGTCAGTTGTCAAATAAGCTGCATTCTTCAATGTCCCACCGAGATCAACACATTTAAGTCATAACAGCACTCTGGAGTGGATCTGCTTTCGTTTCAATGTGATTCCAGTGTCTTTGAACACAAAATGGCGTCTAAACATCAAATAAGTGCAAAACAATGCTTTTACAAGGTTAATGTGGTGAAAAGGCTGTAATAGCTGTTTCACGCAGGGAAGAGGCTTTTAAGCTGTTATTTGCAGGTAACACACGTTTTAACCACTATTGCAGTGTCAGTTGTCAAATAAGCTGCATTCTTCAATGTCCCACCGAGATCAACACATTTAAGTCATAAAAGCACTCTGGAGTGGATCTGCTTTCGTTTCACTGTGATTCCAGTGTCTTTGAACACAAAATGGCGTCTAAACATCAAATAAGTGCAAAACAATGCTTTTACAAGTTTAATGTGGTGAAAAGGCTGTAATAGCTGTTTCACGCAGGGAAGAGGCTTTTAAGCTGTTATTTGCAGGTAACACACGTTTTTAACCACTATTGCTGTGTCAGTTGTCAAATAAGCTGCATTCTTCAATGTCCCACCGAGATCAACATATTTAAGTCATAACAGCACTCTGGAGTGGATCTGCTTTCGTTTCAATGTGATTCCAGTGTCTTTGAACACAAAATGGCGTCTAAACATCAAATAAGTGCAAAACAATGCTTTTACAAGTTTAATGTGGTGAAAAGGCTGTAACAGCTGTTTCACGCAGGGAAGAGGCTTTTAAGCTGTTATTTGCAGGTAACACACGTTTTAACCACTATTGCTGTGTCAGTTGTCAAATAAGCTGCATTCTTCAATGTCCCACCGAGATCAACACATTTAAGTCATAACAGCACTCTGGAGTGGATCTGCTTTCGTTTCAATGTGATTCCAGTGTCTTTGAACACAAAATGGCGTCTAAACATCAAATAAGTGCAAAACAATGCTTTTACAAGTTTAATGTGGTGAAAAGGCTGTAACAGCTGTTTCACGCAGGGAAGAGGCTTTTAAGCTGTTATTTGCAGGTAACACACGTTTTAACCACTATTGCTGTGTCAGTTGTCAAATAAGCTGCATTCTTCAATGTCCCACCGAGATCAACACATTTAAGTCATAACAGCACTATGGAGTGGATCTGCTTTCGTTTCAATGTGATTCCAGTGTCTTTGAACACAAAATGGCGTCTAAACATCAAATAAGTGCAAAACAATGCTTTTACAAGTTTAATGTGGTGAAAAGGCTGTAATAGCTGTTTCACGCAGGGAAGAGGCTTTTAAGCTGTTATTTGCAGGTAACACACGTTTTAACCACTATTGCAGTGTCAGTTGTCAAATAAGCTGCATTCTTCAATGTCCCACCGAGATCAACACATTTAAGTCATAAAAGCACTCTGGAGTGGATCTGCTTTCGTTTCACTGTGATTCCAGTGTCTTTGAACACAAAATGGCGTCTAAACATCAAATAAGTGCAAAACAATGCTTTTACAAGTTTAATGTGGTGAAAAGGCTGTAATAGCTGTTTCACGCAGGGAAGAGGCTTTTAAGCTGTTATTTGCAGGTAACACACGTTATAACCACTATTGCTGTGTCAGTTGTCAAATAAGCTGCATTCTTCAATGTCCCACCGAGATCAACACATTTAAGTCATAACAGCACTCTGGAGTGGATCTGCTTTCGTTTCAATGTGATTCCAGTGTCTTTGAACACAAAATGGCGTCTAAACATCAAATAAGTGCAAAACAATGCTTTTACAAGTTTAATGTGGTGAAAAGGCTGTAATAGCTGTTTCACGCAGGGAAGAGGCTTTTAAGCTGTTATTTGCAGGTAACACACGTTTTAACCACTATTGCTGTGTCAGTTGTCAAATAAGCTGCATTCTTCAATGTCCCACCGAGATCAACACATTTAAGTCATAACAGCACTCTGGAGTGGATCTGCTTTCGTTTCAATGTGATTCCAGTGTCTTTGAACACAAAATGGCGTCTAAACATCAAATAAGTGCAAAACAATGCTTTTACAAGTTTAATGTGGTGAAAAGGCTGTAATAGCTGTTTCACGCAGGGAAGAGGCTTTTAAGCTGTTATTTGCAGGTAACACACGTTTTAACCACTATTGCTGTGTCAGTTGTCAAATAAGCTGCATTCTTCAATGTCCCACCGAGATCAACACATTTAAGTCATAACAGCACTCTGGAGTGGATCTGCTTTCGTTTCAATGTGATTCCAGTGTCTTTGAACACAAAATGGCGTCTAAACATCAAATAAGTGCAAAACAATGCTTTTACAAGTTTAATGTGGTGAAAAGGCTGTAATAGCTGTTTCACGCAGGGAAGAGGCGTTTAAGCTGTTATTTGCAGGTAACACACGTTTTAACCACTATTGCTGTGTCAGTTGTCAAATAAGCTGCATTCTTCAATGTCCCACCGAGATCAACACATTTAAGTCATAACAGCACTCTGGAGTGGCTGTAACATCTGTTTCACGCAGGGAAGAGGCTTTTAAGCTGTTATTTGCAGGTAACACACGTTTTAACCACTATTGCTGTGTCAGTTGTCAAATAAGCTGCATTCTTCAATGTCCCACCGAGATCAACACATTTAAGTCATAACAGCACTCTGGAGTGGATCTGCTTTCGTTTCAATGTGATTCCAGTGTCTTTGAACACAAAATGGCGTCTAAACATCAAATAAGTGCAAAACAATGCTTTTACAAGTTTAATGTGGTGAAAAGGCTGTAATAGCTGTTTCACGCAGGGAAGAGGCTTTTAAGCTGTTATTTGCAGGTAACACACGTTTTAACCACTATTGCTGTGTCAGTTGTCAAATAAGCTGCATTCTTCAATGTCCCACCGAGATCAACACATTTAAGTCATAACAGCACTCTGGAGTGGATTTGCTTTCGTTTCAATGTGATTCCAGTGTCTTTGAACACAAAATGGCGTCTAAACATCAAATAAGTGCAAAACAATGCTTTTACAAGTTTAATGTGGTGAAAAGGCTGTAACAGCTGTTTCACGCAGGGAAGAGGCTTTTAAGCTGTTATTTGCAGGTAACACACGTTTTAACCACTATTGCTGTGTCAGTTGTCAAATAAGCTGCATTCTTCAATGTCCCACCGAGATCAACACATTTAAGTCATAACAGCACTATGGAGTGGATCTGCTTTCGTTTCAATGTGATTCCAGTGTCTTTGAACACAAAATGGCGTCTAAACATCAAATAAGTGCAAAACAATGCTTTTACAAGTTTAATGTGGTGAAAAGGCTGTAATAGCTGTTTCACGCAGGGAAGAGGCTTTTAAGCTGTTATTTGCAGGTAACACACGTTTTAACCACTATTGCAGTGTCAGTTGTCAAATAAGCTGCATTCTTCAATGTCCCACCGAGATCAACACATTTAAGTCATAAAAGCACTCTGGAGTGGATCTGCTTTCGTTTCACTGTGATTCCAGTGTCTTTGAACACAAAATGGCGTCTAAACATCAAATAAGTGCAAAACAATGCTTTTACAAGTTTAATGTGGTGAAAAGGCTGTAACAGCTGTTTCACGCAGGGAAGAGGCTTTTAAGCTGTTATTTGCAGGTAACACACGTTTTAACCACTATTGCTGTGTCAGTTGTCAAATAAGCTGCATTCTTCAATGTCCCACCGAGATCAACACATTTAAGTCATAACAGCACTCTGGAGTGGCTGTAACAGCTGTTTCACGCAGGGAAGAGGCTTTTAAGCTGTTATTTGCAGGTAACACACGTTTTAACCACTATTGCTGTGTCAGTTGTCAAATAAGCTGCATTCTTCAATGTCCCACCGAGATCAACACATTTAAGTCATAACAGCACTCTGGAGTGGATCTGCTTTCGTTTCAATGTGATTCCAGTGTCTTTGAACACAAAATGGCGTCTAAACATCAAATAAGTGCAAAACAATGCTTTTACAAGTTTAATGTGGGGAAAAGGCTGTAATAGCTGTTTCACGCAGAGAAGAGGCTTTTAAGCTGTTATTTGCAGGTAACACACGTTTTAACCACTATTGCTGTGTCACTTGTCAAATAAGCTGCATTCTTCAATGTCCCACCGAGATCAACACATTTAAGTCATAACAGCACTCTGGAGTGGATCTGCTTTCGTTTCAATGTGATTCCAGTGTCTTTGAACACAAAATGGCGTCTAAACATCAAATAAGTGCAAAACAATGCTTTTACAAGTTTAATGTGGTGAAAAGGCTGTAACAGCTGTTTCACGCAGGGAAGAGGCTTTTAAGCTGTTATTTGCAGGTAACACACGTTTTAACCACTATTGCTGTGTCAGTTGTCAAATAAGCTGCATTCTTCAATGTCCCACCGAGATCAACACATTTAAGTCATAACAGCACTCTGGAGTGGATCTGCTTTCGTTTCAATGTGATTCCAGTGTCTTTGAACACAAAATGGCGTCTAAACATCAAATAAGTGCAAAACAATGCTTTTACAAGTTTAATGTCGGTGAAAAGGCTGTAATAGCTGTTTCACGCAGGGAAGAGGCTTTTAAGCTGTTATTTGCAGGTAACACACGTTTTAACCACTATTGCTGTGTCAGTTGTCAAATAAGCTGCATTCTTCAATGTCCCCACCGAGATCAACACATTTAAGTCATAACAGCACTATGAAGTGGATCTGCTTTCGTTTCAATGTGATTTCCAGTGTCTTTGAACACAAAATGGCGTCTAAACATCAAATAAGTGCAAAACAATGCTTTTACAAGTTTAATGTGGTGAAAAGGCTGTAATAGCTGTTTCACGCAGGGAAGAGGCTTTTAAGCTGTTATTTGCAGGTAACACACGTTTTAACCACTATTGCAGTGTCAGTTGTCAAATAAGCTGCATTCTTCAATGTCCCACCGAGATCAACACATTTAAGTCATAAAAGCACTCTGGAGTGGATCTGCTTTCGTTTCACTGTGATTCCAGTGTCTTTGAACACAAAATGGCGTCTAAACATCAAATAAGTGCAAAACAATGCTTTTACAAGTTTAATGTGGTGAAAAGGCTGTAATAGCTGTTTCACGCAGGGAAGAGGCTTTTAAGCTGTTATTTGCAGGTAACACACGTTTTAACCACTATTGCTGTGTCAGTTGTCAAATAAGCTGCATTCTTCAATGTCCCACCGAGATCAACACATTTAAGTCATAACAGCACTCTGGAGTGGATCTGCTTTCGTTTCAATGTGATTCCAGTGTCTTTGAACACAAAATGGCGTCTAAACATCAAATAAGTGCAAAAACAATGCTTTTACAAGTTTAATGTGGTGAAAAGGCTGTAATAGCTGTTTCACGCAGGGAAGAGGCTTTTAAGCTGTTATTTGCAGGTAACACACGTTTTAACCACTATTGCCTGTGTCAGTTGTCAAATAAGCTGCATTCTTCAATGTCCCACCGAGATCAACACATTTAAGTCATAAAAGCACTCTGGAGTGGATCTGCTTTCGTTTCACTGTGATTCCAGTGTCTTTGAACACAAAATGGCGTCTAAACATCAATTAAGTGCAAAACAATGCTTTTACAAGTTTTAATGTGGTGAAAAGGCTGTAATAGCTGTTTCACGCAGGGAAGAGGCTTTTAAGCTGTTATTTGCAGGTAACACACGTTTTAACCACTATTGCTGTGTCAGTTGTCAAATAAGCTGCATTCTTCAATGTCCCACCGAGATCAACACATTTAAGTCATAACAGCACTCTGGAGTGGCTGTAACAGCTGTTTCCACGCAGGGAGAGGCTTTTAAGCTGTTATTTGCAGGTAACACACGTTTTAACCCACTATTGCTGTGTCAGTTGTCAAATAAGCTGCATTCTTCAATGTCCCCACCGAGATCAACACATTTAAGTCATAACAGCACTCTGGAGTGGATCTGCTTTCGTTTCAATGTGATTCCAGTGTCTTTGAACACAAAATGGCGTCTAAACATCAAATAAGTGCAAAACAATGCTTTTACAAGTTTAATGTGGGGAAAAGGCTGTAATAGCTGTTTTCACGCAGAGAAGAGGCTTTTAAGCTGTTATTTGCAGGTAACACACGTTTTAACCACTATTGGCTGTGTCACTTGTCAAATAAGCTGCATTCTTCAATGTCCCACCGAGATCAACACATTTAAGTCATAACAGCACTCTGAGTGGATCTGCTTTCGTTTCAATGTGATTCCAGTGTCTTTGAACCACAAAATGGCGTCTAAACATCAAATAAGTGCAAAACAATGCTTTTACAAGTTTAATGTGGTGAAAAGGCTTGTAACAGGCTGTTTTCACGCAGGGAAGAGGCTTTTAAGCTGTTATTTGCAGGTAACACACGTTTTAACCACTATTGCTGTGTCAGTTGTCAAATAAGCTGCATTCTTCAATGTCCCACCGAGATCAACACATTAAGTCATAACAGCACTCTGGAGTGGCTGCTAACAGCTGTTTCACGCAGGGAAGAGGCTTTTAAGCTGTTATTTGCAGGTAACACACGTTTTAACCACTATTGCTGTGTCAGTTGTCAAATAAGCTGCATTCTTCAATGTCCCACCGAGATCAACACATTTAAGTCATAACAGCACTCTGGAGTGGATCTGCTTTCGTTTCAATGTGATTCCAGTGTCTTTGAACACAAAATGGCGTCTAAACATCAAATAAGTGCAAAACAATGCTTTTACAAGTTTAATGTGGGGAAAAGGCTGTAATAGCTGTTTCACGCAGGGAAGAGGCTTTTAAGCTGTTATTTGCAGGTAACACACGTTTTAACCACTATTGCTGTGTCACTTGTCAAATAAGCTGCATTCTTCAATGTCCCCACCGAGATCAACACATTTAAGTCATAACAGCACTCTGAGTGGATCTGCTTTCGTTTCAATGTGATTCCAGTGTCTTTGAACACAAAATGGCGGTCTAAACAATCAAATAAGTGCAAAACAATGCTTTTACAAGTTTAATGTGGTGGAAAAGGCTGTAATAGCTGTTTCACGCAGGGAAGAGGCTTTTAAGCTGTTATTTTGCAGTAACACACGTTTTAACCACTATTGCTGTGTCAGTTGTCAAATAAGCTGCATTCTTCAATGTCCCACCGAGATCAACACATTTAAGTCATAACAGCACTCTGAGTGGCTGTAACAGCTGTTTCACGCAGGGAAGAGGCTTTTAAGCTGTTATTTGCAGGTAACACACGTTTTAACCACTATTGCTGTGTCAGTTGTCAAATAAGCTGCATTCTTCAATGTCCCACCGAGATCAACACATTTAAGTCATAACAGCACTCTGGAGTGGATCTGCTTTCGTTCAAATGTGATTCCAGTGTCTTGAACACAAAATGGCGTCTAAACATCAAATAAGTGCAAAACAATGCTTTAACAAGTTTAATGTGGGGAAAAGGCTGTAATAGCTGTTTCACGAGAGAAGAGGCTTTTAAGCTGTTATTTGCAGGTAACACACGTTTTAACCACTATTGCTGTGTCACTTGTCAAATAAGCTGCATTCTTCAATGTCCCACCGAGATCAACACATTTAAGTCATAACAGCACTCTGGAGTGGATCTGCTTTCGTTTTCAATGTGATTCCAGTGTCTTGAACACAAAATGGCGTCTAAACATCAAATAAGTGCAAAACAATGCTTTACAAGTTAATGTGGTGAAAAGGCTGTAAACAGCTGTTTCACGCAGGGAAGAGGCTTTTTAAGCTGTTATTTGCAGGTAACACACGTTTTAACCACTATTGCTGTGTCAGTTGTCAAATAAGCTGCATTCTTCAATGTCCCACCGAGATCAACACAATTTAAGTCATAACAGCACTCTGGAGTGGCTGTAACAGCTGTTTCACGCAGGAAGAGGCTTTTAAGCTGTTATTTGCAGGTAACACACGTTTAACCACTATTGCTGTGTCAGTTGTCAAATAAGCTGCATTCTTCAATGTCCCACCGAGATCAACACATTAAGTCATAACAGCACTCTGGAGTGGATCTGCTTTCGTTTCAATGTGATTCCAGTGTCTTTGAACACAAAAGGCGTCTAAACATCAAATAAGTGCAAAACCAATGCTTTTACAAGTTTAATGTGGGGAAAAGGCTGTAATAGCTGTTTCACGCAGAGAAGAGGCTTTTAGCTGTTATTTGCAGGTAACACACGTTTTAACCACTATTGCTGTGTCACTTGTCAAATAAGCTGCATTCTTCAATGTCCCACCGAGATCAACACATTTAAGTCATAACAGCACTCTGGAGTGGATCTGCTTTCGTTTCAATGTGATTCCAGTGTCTTTGAACACAAAATGGCGTCTAAACATCAAATAAGTGCAAAACAATGCTTTTACAAGTTTAATGTGGTGAAAAGGCTGTAACAGCTGTTTCACGCAGGGAAGAGGCTTTTAAGCTGTTATTTGCAGGTAACACACGTTAACCACTATTGCTGTGTCAGTTGTCAAATAAGCTGCATTCTTCAATGTCCCACCGAGATCAACACATTTAAGTCATAACAGCACTCTGGAGTGGCTGTAACAGCTGTTTCACGCAGGGAAGAGGCTTTTAAGCTGTTATTTGCAGGTAACACACGTTTTAACC